>NC_142938.1:73174565-73179565 GCF_046866305.1 Octopus bimaculoides | reverse complement strand
AGCAAAATTCGGCAAAAAGAGATCGACAGAATAAGTACTAGGCTTATAAAGAATAAGTCCGGTGGTCGATTTGTTCGACTAAAGGTGGTGCTCCAGCATGGCCGTAGACAAATGACTGAAAAAAAGTAAAAGAGAGTAAGCGCGAAAATTCCATTGACCTCCCACTCCCCCCAGAATTAGGAATTTTGCAGTTGGTAAAATAAATGAGTTTTTGATTGACTTTGATAAAACTACATCGTTAACAAGGCCATTAATTATTAAAAATATGACCTAGATACGGCTTTAGCAAGAAACAAGTATATAAGCAATACAAATGCTCCGTAGAGGAACCAGGGAGAGTGAAATATCATTCAAACTTTAAACATTAATGGTGTCATAAAATATCCGGAAAGCCCCACAGCTCTTCAATATCCTCCCATAAAGTCTGAGAGACCTGCATGGCATGGATGTAGTCTATTTCAAAACAAGACTAGATCTCCTTCTGTCAAGAGTTCCGGATGAACCTACTACAAAGCAAGAAACACAGATGAGGGTAGCGACGTTGAACTCCCTCACCCACCAAATGTCACACATCAGAGGAAGTTTAGTGAAAGTGTAGGAAAGTAAATGGCGATGCTCCAGAATGGCCACAGTCCTTGGACTGAAACTTAACAAGAAAAAAAACAACCTTTCTATTTCCAATAAAATGATACTTACAAAGTCACCGAAACAAAACAAAGTCTTCAATTCCGCTAACGTTAAAGTCAGCTAATGCTGCTTAGATAACACCGCTTCTTAGATCTTACAATTACGATTGATAACATTCGGAAAGGCAGACACCACCGCAACAGTCAACGTATAATTGCTGAAGTCTCATTAATCAGCCTACTCAGATGATGTTTCCTTTCCATTGAAATAATGCAGAGAGTATCGGAGGCACATCCAGGTAGCTTTGAATGGTCTCGCATAGGGTTCATCTCAAACAGTGTCAAAAGTCATTCTTCTTAATATCTACTATCATTCAGATAAAAGGAGACTGGAAATTCTACATCTTTTTCCCAAGATATTTTGGAACTCAATTACCATGACCCAGAACATAATCTAGTACCATAGTGCTACCTATAAATCGATACTATACTTCATAAGACTCCGAAACTGTATGCTATACTGAAATTAAAACTCCTAGATATTAAGATATTCTGTTAAGATTCACAAAGCGTAACTGAATGGAAACTCGTAAAGACAATCGCTCAATTGGTTAGGGTATTTCAACTTGCACCATAAATGCACGGCCAATAGAAACGATATATCGGATGGTTCAAATATTTGAATGAAAATCGGAGCCAGAGTGATGCATACATTTAGTTTTACCTATGACAGGTCTCAAAAGGCCTCTAATAATCATATAACATGCTTCTGAAACTGTCTTTGATAATCAAATCCAATATGTAGCCTAATCGTACATCCTAATTTCTAAGTCCTTCAGAACTACTTTTAGTAAAAGAAGGGAAGGCGGGGCATCTACGCACGGTAAGACTCGTGCTTCGAATTTTTTTCTCTAAAGAAAGTTAATCGTTGGAATACTAACCTCAAATGTCTTGGGGCCATTTCCAGGAATAGAAACGTTATCAGGCGTGAACAGAGAGAAAATTCAAAGTTAGAACACCTGATGTATTCTTTTGTTCTCAAGTAAGAACATGTAATTCTAAAAATACAGGTGCCACATACGCCGTTGCCCTTCCCTTATGCAACATTAATAACGTAAAAAGGAACAGACTTACTACATAGATAACTGCTGGCCTTCCATAAAATTCAATGGAGATGGCAATTCGGCCTATCTGGACACAGCAGAGAATGTAACAGTCTACAAGCATCTATCGATTTATTTGTCTGTCTGTCTGTCTATCTTTAAACATACACTCATACGCATATAGGCGCAGGAGTGGCTGTGTGGTAAGTAGCTTGCTTACCAACCACATGGTTCCGGGTTCATTCCAACTGCGTGGCAACTTGTGCAAGTGTCTTCTAGTATAATCTCGGACCGACCAAAGCCTTGTGAATGGATTTGGTAGACGGAAACTGAAAGAAGCCCGTCGTATATATATGTATATATATGTATGTATGTGTGTGTATATGTTTGTGTGTCTGTGTTTGTCACCCACCCAACATCGCTTGATAACCGATGGTTGTGTGTTTACGTCCCCGTAACCTAGCGGTTCGGCAAGAGATTCCGATAGAATAAGTACTAGGCTTCCAAACAAGTCCTGGGGTCGATTTGCTCGACTAAAAGGCGGTGCTCCAGCATGGCCGCAGTCAAATGACTGAAACAAGTAAAAGAGTACAAGAGTATATATGTATGTCTCTCTATCGTGCGTATCTGTCAATATATATATATATATATATATATATATATATATATATATATATATATATATATATATGTATATATGTATATATATATATATATATATATATATATATATATATATATACATATGTCTTTCTATTTGTCTACTGTATAGATTGTGAGAGTGAAAAAAGAGTGAAAAAGAGCTTACATTAACGATATTACACACTGTGTTAACAGCGATTATTAAAGATTAAAATTCTTATTTCGAATCACGTAATCTTGCGAAAACTTTTATAAAATATATCCCCACTTTTCGTAAAATACAATAATTAATTCTCTGTTGGAATTGGTCAATTATACGCATCTCAAACCAGATGTCTTTCTCTCATGTCTATAGATAAGTGCTCTCTCTCTCTCGCTACTTCTAGTTTTATTTCCAGTTTCTGAAACATTCTTAAAATTTAAAACATCATCGCATTATCTTATGTTACGCATGGTTCATTGTTTTACACACACACACACACACACACACACACACACACACACACACACACACTCCCACACACACATGCACATACACAAACAACAACACATTCACATATACACACACATACACGGGCGCACACAAATATTGCGTATACTTGTATGTTTGTATGCATGTTTGAGGAAAGGAGGGAGAAAATGAGAGATGCGGAAGGGAAGCAGGAAAGAAAGAAAGAAAGGAAGGAAGAGAAAGAAAGAGAGAGAGAGAGAGAGAGAGAGAGAGAGAGAGAGTGAGAGAAAGAAAGAGAGAGAGAGAGAGAGAGAGAGAGAGAGAGAGAGAGAGAGAGAGAGAGTGAGAGAAAGAAAGAGAGAGAGAGAGAGAGAGAGAGAGAGAGAGAGTGAGTGAGAGAAAGAAAGAGAGAGAGAGAGAGAGAGAGGCAGACGGAGGGAGAGATCTTTGTTTCCTGCCATCTTTATTTGTAAAAAATAACAAATATACACATCTGTTTTGGGTCTGAGACAAACCTGGGAATGAAAAACAAATATGCTTGTTTGCATGAGCACATATATAAATAATATATACGCACACAAAATATGTATATACATGTGTATATATACACACAAATATGTACATGCATATATACATTTAAACATACATTATGCATACATATATAATATACGTATAAAATACATGCAAATACGTACAAACACAAAGCAAACACACACACACACACACACACACACACACACACACACACACACTCACACACACACACACATATATATATATATATATATATATATATATATAGTGGGTTATGTACAGACCAATAGGTCACCACTTTTGTCTACAAATATGTAAATTGTTTGTACACTATTTATATGAAATTATGTTGACTATTGACTTTATTACACATGCTCGCCACTGCTATGAAAATTTCTCTAAATTTTACACCCTTATTATTTTCACAGTTAAATTTTCGTAGTTTCGAAGCCTTTTGGGACGTGTTTGTAATTTATTATTAGTAATATTTGCTGCCGAATGTAATATCATAAGTACTAGGATTACAAAGAATAAGTTCTGGGGGAGATTTCTTCGACTAAAACCCTTCAGGGTGGTGCTCCAGCATGGTCGCAGTCAGCTGACTGAAACATCTAAAAGAGTAATATATATGTGTGTATATATTTGACTCTATATGTATATATGTATATACAGTAATCCTTAGCCATATCGCGGTTCACCTATCGCGGTTCACCTATCGCGGTTCACCTATCGCGGTTTATTATTTAAGCTTACGTCGATTCATCCTTGCTGTTGTTTTGCATTTACAATAAAATAAATATATGCAAATTATGAAATATATATATATATATATATATATATATATATATATATATATATATATATATATATATATATATATATATATATCCACTACAGAGCTGTTTCTACTTCGCGGATTTTCACCTATCGCGGGGAGTTTTGGAACGTAACCCCCGCGATAGCCGAGAGATTACTGTACATCTATCTATCTATCTATCTATCTATCTATCTATCTATCTATCTATCTATCAATCTATCTATCAATCTATCTATCTATCTCTATCTATCTATCTATCTATCTATCTATCTATCTACCTGTCTCTCTCTCTCTCTCTCTCTCACTATCTATCTACCTATTATCTATCGATCTGTATATCTATCTATCACACATACAACACACACTCACACACACACATATTGGTATATAGATAGACAGATAAATAGATAGGTTGTTAGATAAATAGATAGAATGAGAGAGAGAGAGAGAGAAATACATTTCTTTTATTAGCCACACAGGGCTCAACGAAGATGGGACAAATACAATGTAGAGCTTTTCTTTTTGGGAGGGGGAAGGAAGGGAAAAAAAAAAAAAAAAAATTGGTGGTGTCGATCAAAAGGGATCGTAGGAAGGGAAAAAGGGGGAGTTCGATCAAAAGGAATCGAAAAAAAAAGAAAAGGAAAGGCCGATCAATAGGGATCGTGTATCACACAGAAATGTTCTCGTGTAAAAAGAGGGGAGGACAGTTTAGGTTTAGCCGTGGAGAAATAGATAAGTATGTAAGTAGGTGGCTAGCCACCTATCTGCCCTGCTTGTGTCCTGCCTATCAATCATCTCCACACCTGTCTATATTTACATGAATATCA
>NC_142938.1:73167065-73169565 GCF_046866305.1 Octopus bimaculoides | reverse complement strand
GCAAAAATACCTACTCCAGAAGCAAGGGAAACTAATACAAATAGCCACAAAACACGAGCAAAACAAAAAACTGTTTTCAGTATTTAAGGAAGCTGACAAATACAAACAAGAAATCAATCTACCTAACAAATACGAAGAAGAAGAAGAAGAAGAAGAAACAACAAAAGCTATAAAACAAATGAAATCCAAACTAAAACTAGAACAGCAACGGACCATGATAAAACGATGGCAAGAAAAGCCCCTACATGGTAAATACTGGGCTAAACTAAATGCGAAAGAAATAGACAGAGAAAAATCCCAGCAATGGCTGAGAAGCTCAGGACTCAAAGCAGAGACTGAAGGATTTTAATTGCTGCACAAGACCAAAGCCTCCCCACCAGAAATTACCAAAAACACATAATGAAAAGAAATATAACAAGTAACTGTAGAATATGTGGAGATCGACAAGAAACAATAAATCATATTATCTCTGGCTGCCCAGTCCTGGCTAAGAAGGAATATATTCACAGACACGACAGAGCTGGGACCTATATACACTGGAAGCTATGCCAACATT
This sequence comes from Octopus bimaculoides, assembly GCF_046866305.1. Lineage (NCBI taxonomy): Eukaryota > Metazoa > Mollusca > Cephalopoda > Octopoda > Octopodidae > Octopus > Octopus bimaculoides. The sequence goes on along the minus strand of NC_142938.1, from coordinate 73,169,009 downwards.
ATGGAATAGCAACAGAAAAAAGATGGTATAAACACACGCCAGAAAAGGTCACAGAAAACGAGAAAGCAACCATACTCTGGGATATGCCAATACACACAGATAGAGAAATTAAGGCAAATAGACCAGATATAGTTGTCAAAGATCATGAAGGAAAAAAATGCCTTCTAATTGATGTTTCAATACCAGCAGATGACAACGTTTCTCTAAAAGAAATGGAAAAACTTTCAAAATACAAAGACCTGGAAATAGAGATAACTCGAATGTGGAATCTAAAAACAGAAACAATTCCTATCATAGTAGGTGCCTTAGGTATAATAAAAAAATATTCAGACAAATACATAACAAAAACACCAGGACTTACAAATATATATAACATACAGAAAATTGCACTACTGGGTACTGCACACATTCTACGCAAAACACTTTCAATACAGTAAACATAAGAGCACCACAGCAAACCACAGCACATACCCAAGGCGCACAGAGCTGCGCTCGGTAGTGAAGTGAAAGTACGTTATAAAAATAAAACTACTGAATAATAATAATAATAATAATAATAATAATAATAATAATAATAATAATAATAATAATTTCTTTTATTTGCCACCAAGGTGCAAGATGATTGGACAATACAAAGACTGACATAAAGTGCGGAGGTTAGCATATGATGGAATGATAAAACGAAACAAAAAAAAAAGAAGAAAAAGGAAGCAGTATATACGGAATAAATTAGAAAAAGGAAAGTATACATAGTATACGAGTCCAGAAGAAGAGGAGGAAAAATCAATAATAAACAGTTCTTATTCAGGGACCATTTGAGCGGGATGGGCTACTCGACCTGAAGAAAGTTCTAACTGGGCTTCTCCTGCGAGGTCATGCGCTGTTTATCTTGATATGAGATCACCATGTTGCTCACATATGGTTGTGATGCATGTGCCTGGTGTACCCTTATCAGACGGGTAGTCATGATGGGTATATTGGGCTTCATATATTTGTACCCCAGTGTCACTTTGATGGCATGCACTGCTCTCTCATTCCATAATAATAATAATAATAATAATAATTATAGTAATAATAATAACAGTTGTAGTAGTAGTAGTAGTAGGAGGAGGAGGAGGAGGAAGAAGAAGAGGAGGAGGAGGGGGCGGAGGAGGGAGGAGGAGGTGCAGGAGGAGCAGGAAGAGTAAGGGGAGCACAATATCACTATGTAACCAATAGCAGCGCCTCAATCGCAGTTACCTCACACTGCTATAGATCTTCCAGAATCTCATACTGCCATACCTACTACTGCGTCAACTAATACTACATCAACCGTTATCCTCATCTCAGCATGACCACCACCACCACTATCACCACCACTACCACCACATCCGCCACCGCTGTTCCCATCACTACAACGCCCACCATCATCATCACTACCACCACCACAACCGTTATCACCAACATTATCAGCACCAACACCACCCTATTTCCACTACAACCAACTCCATTACAACCATCATCACCTTAGATAACGTCTATCCACCTTGTAAAAATGCACAACAGAATATCACCCGCATATATGCACATTAGCTGCTAAAAATATCAGCCGAATCACCCTCAAATCAAAACCTACCATTTTAAATGGAAAAAGAAATTGATTGGACAAGCAGGTGTGTCTCTGAGATAAGAGGTCTGCTTCCCAATCGTATTTTTCCGGGTTCAGTCCCACTGCGTGACACCTTGAGCAAGTGTCTTTGCTATAGCTTCGAACCGAGCAACAGCTTGAGAGTGAATCTAGAGTGTAACTGAAAAGAAGTTCGTCGTGAACATGTACATAATTGCGTACGAGTGTGTGTCTTTGTGTTTGCTTCACGACCGTTGTTGGTTTGTTCACGTCCGCGTTACATAGCTCAGAACGTAGCGGCAGACGAAATACCGCTAAGCATTTCACCCGGCGTGCTA
>NC_142938.1:73159565-73162065 GCF_046866305.1 Octopus bimaculoides | reverse complement strand
AATGAGTGGGGATATGACGATACACACAAATGGATGTTTGAAGAAATATTTTGTCAACATGAATATTATGAATCATATAAAATCATTTTATAATAAAACCAGAATGACACGAACCTTTTGAAAGCGAAGTTTTCGTATTATGTGTAAGTGCTTTCTCTCTCTCCCTCTCTCTCCCTCTCTCTCCCTCTCTCTCCCTCTCCCCCTCTCTCTCTCCCTCCTTCTCTCTCTGTCTCTCACTATATATATATATATATATATATATATATATATATATATATATATATATATATGTGCACATACGTATACTCGACATTGCATTTATATATTTATGCAACTATACTTGCCATATCTATCTATCTATCTATCTATCTATCTATCTATCTATCTATCTATCTATCTATCTATCTATCTATCTATCTATATAGCTGTCTGCCTGTGTGTATGTGAGAGTGAGTGGGTGAGTGAGTGTGTACATATATATATATATATATATATGTGTGTGCGTGTGTGTTTGTGTATGTATAAATTTGCAGATTTATTTAACGTGCCATGTATCTTAAAGAAGTATTTCTGGCTTACCTTATAACGTTAGCTGTATTTAAAACCTGAACGATAAATTATAAGAAAATACGAGAAAAAAAAAAAGCGAGAAGAAAAATTGCGAAGAAGTTTGATACAAAATGAGGAACGCGAAGATTGAAAATGAAAGTAAGAAAAGCAAGATCGTCGCCTTCTTTGGCTGTAGAAACCATAATTAATGCAGCTGGTGCAGAATACTATAACAAAAAGGAAGACAAAGTCTGTGAGGCAGGTTCTTAATCTGAGTAGGATGATATCCTCTAGTTCAGCAAAAGAAACCTGTCCATGTGCTTCCATTTACTAAAAATTTCGGATCTGGAATGAAGTAGTGTGATGGAATTCTTGGATCTAAAAAGAATGTTCTACCTTTCAGCTACGTATAACTTGCATCTATTTGATCCATTTATACATGGAGTAGATTTGCCTACGATTCTCCACTTAATTATAAATAGTATGTGTGCATTTAGTCTTCAGATCTCATAGACGGCTAACCAATTGAGTGACCTTTGTTTTTATCAATGTGTCCAAAGAAGATTGATGGTTTGCATAACGGTCTTTAAAATTGCCTTCACATATACCGATGTAAGCTGGCTTGCTATGTATAAGATCAGAAGACCAAATGCACACCACATACCGTCGTCAATTGATATTTACATACGGTGAGCAGGCAGAATCGTGAAATCACTGGGCAAAAAGTTTATCAGCATTTCCTCCGTCTTTGCGTTCTGAGTTCAAATTCCACCGAAGTCAACTTCGCCTTTCAACTTTTCGGAGTCGATAAAATAGATATCAGTTGAGCACTAGGGTCGATCTAATCTCTATTCGCAAACTTGCTGGTCTTGTGCCAAAATTTGGAATCAATATTGAGGTATTATAAGACATCAAGCTGGTAGAATCGTAAACACGCCGGGTAGAAAGCTTATCGACATTTCGTTAGTCTTTATGTTTTGAGATCAAATTCCGCCGAGGTTGATTTCGCCTTTCATCTTTTCAGGATCGCTAAAATAAGTACCAGTTTAGCACTGGTACTTGCCGTTTCTCTAAAATTTTTAGCTTTGTATCAAAATGTGAGACTAATATTTACGTGTTATCTACATAGTTAAGGTAATCACGTACATATCTGCTCTCTTTGTGTGGTATATCCTCCTCTACTCTTGGTACAAGGCCCGAAATTTTTTGGGAGGGGCCAGTCGATTACATCAACCCCAGTACGCAACTGGTACTTAATTTATCGACCCCGAAAGGATGAAAGGCAAAGTCGACCTCGGCGGAATTTGAACTCAGAACGAACTGCAGACGAAATACCGCCAAGCATTTTGCCCAGCGTTCTAACGTTTCTTATTTCTATATTGCCTACTAGGGGCTAAACATAGATGGGACAAACAAGGACAGACCAGGGGATTAAGTCGATTACACCGACCCCAGTGTGTAACTGGTACTTAATTTATCAACCCCGAAAGGATGAAAGGCAAAGTCGACCTCAGCGGAATTTGAACTCAGAACGTAAAGACAGACGAAATACCGCGAAGCATTTCGCCCGGCGTGCTAACGTTTCTGCCAGCTCACCGCCTCTTTGTGTGGTGTATCAATATTCAAGATTATTTTTATTTCATTCGATATTTTATTTTCACAAAGAAACTGCTGACATGATTCGAATTAATTAGTGAAACTACCACTCATACCAAGACGTCTTAATTAAGATCATCCCAAAAGATGATCTTAATACACTGAAAACTTATAATCTCAGTGAGTATAATACTAATTCAGCGAACAAAAATAATTGTCATCTGATATCAATAATTATACTATTGTTGTAGATGAAATCTTAGAAAATTTTGCCGCGTGAAGACCTTGAACCTTCGAAATTTTGAAATTGATAAATACTTCGCCTAATTTGTTAGGAATAGCACCCAAATCTCCC
>NC_142938.1:73094565-73157065 GCF_046866305.1 Octopus bimaculoides | reverse complement strand
TATGTACGTAGGTACGTACGTACATATCTATCTATCTATCTATCTATCTGCATATATGTATGCATGTGATTATTCAGTTTATTTCAAGATTTCTTGCCAATAGAGAAAGAACCGGTTTCTAACCTAGATTCAAGGCTCCTTAATTGGAATTTCAACATCAACAACAGGGTATTTTTGTTTGTATGTACGTATATAAGTATGTATGTACTTAGGCAGATTTTCATGTTTTGTTTTATGTATGTATTCTCATGCAAATGTATGTATGTAATCTCATGTATCTATTCTCATGCAAATAGTTGTATATCTCGACATACTCATATACATATAAATGATAAGCTGATGGGAAGTTTTCCAGATTTTTACAATTCCAGTGATGGAGTGAATCTGTAATCTTCAAATCAGCTTTCTTCCTTTTGCTTTTGAGAAGCCTAATCTCTCAAGATTTGTATTTAAGCAGTGTTACATATCCCAGGGCTGTGACAATTATTCGGTAGCCATGATAAAACTCCGAGTTTCAGCCGCCATCTCTTCAGTTACCTGGCTATTGAAAAATGCTATGAAAATACTATAGCAATTTTTCAACGAATAATTGTCACATATTATTTACAGATATATATATATATATATATATATATATATATATATATAATACAAAGAATATATATACATGTATACACACATATATGTACATACTTACATCTACATGTGTATATACATGCATATCAGGGTACAGGACGTTAGAACAATAAACTACAGACAACGGAACGAACACATAGGAAGACGGAAAGCCACTTGGAATATTCCTTCATCAGCTGTCTCTATTCTATCTAGACGTTTCGAAGATAAGACAGAACGTACTCTAGAATAGTCTCTTCCTGAGTAGTGGATCAACCCACTACACAGAGGATTCCAAGGTGGCAAACACAAACCAAGACAGGAAAAAATGGACAGTGAAAACAACATTCAAAAGCCGTACGGCCAAACGCAAATCTGAGGTAGAACGCTAGTAGTTCGTCTTGCCTTCACAGCGGCTGGAGTGAAAAGAAAGTTGACCACAGGTCACACGAGAGCAGAGAGGATGGTGGAGGGAGGAAGTGGAACAAGGAGGAAGGGACAGAAGGGTATAGCAGTGAAGTAGAGGCCGGGACAGAGGTATAGATAGAAAGATGGAGGAAGACAGATAGATAAATAGATAGAAATATATATATATATATATATATATATATATATATATATATATATATATATATATATATATATATATATATATATGTATGTATGTATGTATATAATAATAATAGATAAATGCGCCCTTTTAAAGCCTAACCCGGCTCATTGGCCTGGTTTCCCGGATTCAATGGCGTATGTGTTCCCTAGCTGGACGAGACGCCACTCCATCGCATCGTTACTCATTTTTGCCAGCTGAGTGGACTGGAGCAACGTGAAATGAACTGTTTTGCTCAAGAACACAACGCGTCGCCCGGTTCAGGAATCGAAACCACAATCTTACGATCATGGTGCTGACACCCTAACCACTAAGCTACGCACCTCTATATATATCTATATATATAGCTATATATATATGTGTGTTTGTGTGTGTGTGTGTGTGTGTGTGTCTGTGTGTGTGTGTGTGTGTGTGTGTGTGTGTGTATGTATATATATAATCCAAATAATGTAAAGACACAGAAATCTTTTAATACAACTTTGATGCTCCGTTACAATTGTTTCTGTGCAAACTCTGCTTGCCATTTTACGCAATATTCGAAGTGAAAATTTACGTAATGTTTTCGGTTTTATACATTAGAGTGCCACTTCATCAGACTTGCATTAAAGGTGCACTCTTACAGGTGCGTCTTCGAGGCATTGCTTTCCTTCGCTAACATCGGGAGGAAACAGAAAGGAAGTAAAAGTATGTTTCGGGGATGAATAATTAGTACATGTATATGAATGCATGTATGGATGTATGTATATAGTATGTATCTAACTATCTCTCCCTCTGTTTCTCTCTCTGTTTCTCTCTCTCTCTCTCTCTCTACATGTATAGAGAGAAAGGGAGAGAGAGAAAGAGAGAATATGATAGTAATAAACGAAGGTAATCTCCAATAATCTTGAGTAAATTAGAATCTTGGCTAAGGATAATGCATTCAGGGATAGATATGAAGTACACACACACACACACACACACACACACACACACACACACACACGCGCACACACACACACATACAGACACACACATACGTATTAATGTTCTTATATGAATTACATAGATGTGCGTGTCTCTATTTTTGTATATGTGCATGTACACATGTACATACACACATACATGCATACACGCATGTATACATGTATACATACAAACATACATACATACATATATATATCTATATATCTATCTATCTATCTATCTATCTATCTATCTATCTATCTATATATATATACGTACACACACACACACACACACACACATATATATATACACACATATATATATATAGATAGATATATATTACAACAGCGGTGGAAGTTTACGATGAGGGTGGCATGCATGTTGAGTCGTTATTGGACAAGTGAACGGGCTAATCCATAAAATCACCTCATTGTTGCATAGCCATTTTATCTGCGATTTATGGCTAAATGAAAGCATTAGACATGGAAGCGGATTAATGGAGCGTGCATGGCTCGTGATGCTAATCCATGTTTATTAAAGCATGGATTTGTTCTCGAATCATCTGTTTGTACAGATCCTTAGAAAGAGAATTCTTCAAATGAAATAAACTAATCCGATAAGTTGTCTCTCCGACGACACACACAGTTGTTTTTCGCAGATACACGCACATAGGAATACACACACACACACACACACACACACACACACACACACACGCACACACACAAATGCACGCACGCACAAAAACACACACAAACATACGAATACATGAAATACATGTATTCGTATATATATATATGTATATGTGTGTATGGTTATATATGCACATGCATACACACATATACATACAGACATGGATACACACTTACATGTATATTTGAAGAAAATTTTTCTTAAAATGAAAATTATTAATTATATAAAAGAAAAAAACCAAAAACTAGGATGCCACGAACGTTTTGGTAGGAAGATTAAACAGTTTGTGTAAGCGCTTTCGTTGTTCGTTTATGTGTGAGTACTCCGTCGGTTATGACGATGAGGGTTCCAGTTGATCCAATCAACGGAACAGCCTGCTCATGAAATACAGTACTCCAAAAACAATGAATAAATAAATAAATAAAGAAAGAATTATTTCACATTTTCTCCAAAATATAAGAAATTCTTTTGACGTCAGCAATATGTGTATGTGTGTGTGTGTGTGTGTGTGTGTGGTAGTGGTGGGTGTGTAAATATGTCTAATAATTGAAGGATTAAGAGCGTCGCTCATCAAACAATGTACTCAATATATATCGAAATAGAGGCTTTGTTTTCATTTGAATAGCATGGTTGTTTGTTGTTCCTGCTGATTTTTCTCTACACATTTTGTCATTTCTGGGTTGTGCTTGGAAAGCATTTACTTTAATTCAATTTAATATTTATATATAATCGAAAATCCATATTTTATCATCTACTAATATAATTAAAGCTACAGAACGTTTCCTTCCTTCACAAATACATTAAAATTCAAGGCGGGAATTGTTGAGAAAAATGGAGGAAAAAAAAATCTGCAACGTAGGTTAACTGGCGACGGAATGCTAGGAAATCTTATATGAGAGACGAGATAACAAACAACGTTGTAGAGTACATGGTGACTCAATATAAGCGATAATTTAACTGCGGCAAGCATGGTGGTTGGGTATTCCGGTTAACACGGTTTCCTGTTTCGATTCTTATAAACGGTTCTGCGCAATATTTGTTATTTTTTTGTTTGTTTCGTTTTAGATTTGTGTTTGTAAAATACGTAATTTAATTTGATTTAATGTGTAAAAATAGACCCAGGACTTATTCTTTAAAAGCCTAGTACTTATTCTATCGGTCTGTTTTGTCGAACCGCTAAGTTACGGAGACGTAAACACACCAGCATCGCTTGTCAAGCGATGTTGGGGGACAAACACACACACACACACACACACACACACACACACACACGCATATATATATACATGTACATATATACGACGGGCTTCTTTCAGTTTCCGTCTACCAAATCCACTCACAAGGCTTTGGTCGGCCCGAGGCTATAGTAGAAGACACTTGCCGAAAGTGCCACGCAGTGGGACTGAACCCGGAATGTATGTATGAATGTATGTATGTATGTATGTATATATGTATGTATGTATGTATTTATTTTTGCCTGCGTGTATGTATATGCGTGTGTCTTTGCGCTCACTAAAATACACTGCTTACATGCGTAAGAAGAGCAAAACGAAGATGGAGCAGGTGGTAGTTCCTATTAAATCATATTTTGCTTTCTTAAGCAGAAGAAATAACATTAGGTGTTCTAGTTCTTCATTTGTCATTCCATTATTCAGTTCCCAAACTGATTTTACGATGTGTGCGCGCTATGTATGTGCGCGTACTTGTGTGTGTGTGTGTGTGTGTGTGTGTGTGTGTGTGTGTGTGTGAGTGTGTGCGCGCGTGTGGGTGTGTATGTATGTATGTATATAATTCATAGCAACACATGTATGCTCATGTATATACATAACGTACATCCACAAACACGCTTTTATACACGTGTATCTATCTATCTATCTATTTATCTATCTGTCTGTCTGTCTGTCTGTCTGTCCATCCTTCCATCCATCTGTCTGTCTGTCTGTCTGTTTGTCTATCTGTCTATCTGTGTGTATAGAAATATATATGTATATCTGTGTATTCATCTCTCTCTCTCTCTTTCATTGTCAATTCGGTCTGTCTGTCTATCTGTCAGTCTGTCTCTCTCTCTCACTACACACACACACACACATACAAACACACACATATATATATACACACATCAGAAGTATCGGGATATTGAGTGGAAGGGATAGACAAATATGTTATGTATGCGACCATGTGTGTGTAAGTCTGTATGTGTGTTTGTGTGTGTGTGTTTGTGTGTGTGTGTGTGTGTGTGTGTGTGTGTGTGTGTGTGTGTGTGTGTGTGTGTGTGTGTGTGTGTGTAGACCAAAAGAGGGAAGCGAGGGAGAAGGAAAGACAAGTTGATAGATACGTAGAGAGATTGTTAGTCAGGCAGTCAGACATCCACCAAGAGAAAGAAAGAGAATGCGTGAGCGCGCATCACCGTGTGAGGGTGAGTGTGAAAGCTTGTGTGTGGTCAGGTTGTGATATGGGTTGCTTGTCCGTAAAATTGGTCACAGAATCTCCCAACTTAATGAACCCAGGCAATTGTCACAGTGACTGTCGTCTCGTGACCAACAAAGCAAGCGTATTGCAAAACTCAATGGATACGCTTGATCCTTACGTGTTACACTCTCCTCTTACCTTTCCTCTCGTTTCGTCCATTGCACCGCAAACTGCCGAACACACACAATCGTCGTCCGCGCAGACTTAGCAAGGCAAACAAACATATGCATACGCACAAATACAAATACATCCAGAACCACCCCTACACACACAAGCACACACAAGCACACACACACATACATGCACACACATAGACACATCTCAAAACCAAATAGTTTTTCCTCATTTTGTGTGTGTATACATATAAAGGTAGAACAATACATATATATATATATATATATATATATATATATATATATATATATATATATATATACAAACACACAGGGACACACACAAACATATACATAGACACACGCATGTATAGATACATACATACACAAACACACATATACACACACGCACACACATGTATATATTTATATATATATATACATATATAAACACATATACATATGAATATACATGCATAATATATATCTACATATCCATACATACACAGACACTATATATATATATATACATACATACACACTCATATATATATATATATATATATATATATATATATATATATATACATATATACATGCATACATATATACATACATACACACACGCACTCACACACACATATACATACGTGTATACACTCACATTTAGACACACACACACACATGTATACATACATGCATTCATATATACATACATACAAACACACTCATACATACATATACACATGCATACATATATCCATACATACACACATAAACACACGCACTCACACACATATACATACATGCATGCATATATACATACACACACACTCACATTTACACACATATATACGTACATGCATTCATATATACATACATACATACGTTTATACATACATACACACACACAACACGTACAAAATGTGGCGAGTCTGTTTACTTTAGTGCTGTCTGTGTACATACACAAATGCAAACAGTCAGGCATACAAACATTATACTAAACACACATACATACACAGCCACACACAATAGGCATACACACATACATATCAACACAAATACACACACATATTAATACAGAATCTATCGTACACACTTCCTATGTGTTCCTTTTCCTTATTTTCTGTTAATTATGCCGACGTCCCCTCTCTCCGTCCAACACCGTTCTACCTCTGTCATTCTCCTTCTCGCCATTAAAGACCAATTCACACTCTTGTCTCTACCTGCCCACCCTCTCTCTCTCTCTCTCTTTTGTTTTTATAACCACCTGCGTTCTCTCTCAATCATTCGCGCACTCCAAACATATCCACCACCTTTTACACATCCACTTATTCAATCACTTATCTGCTCTCATTTTTTTGCTATCTATTCTGACAGGTACCGACTCGACCACCCAAATGTGCCAACGTGGACTTGGAGCAACCGCATTGGGTCGTCGAGATCGTATCTAGATAGGATAGTGTGTAGGACAAGAGATAGAGATAGTTTAGGATGTCCACAGTTCCACATAGTCAGCTACACGGATCACAAACTTCTGACGTGTACGCTAGACTTAGATAAGGCACATAGGCAGGGTCCCGGTTACTGGAAACTAAACGCGTCTTTCCCGTCGAGACAGGTTTTCAGAGACCGGATTAGCACGTTAGTAAAGAGGGCTTTGACGGGAGCCATCGTCAACAACAAATGGTGGTTTGCCCTCAAGAGAGCAGTAAGGGCGGAAGCAATAAGGTATAGCAGGGCACTAGCTGTAGAGAGGAACAGAGTAGAGGGGGAGCTAGTGATAAAGTTAGAAGAGGCATTGCGAAGTGGCATCGCATCCGACGTTTTAGCGGCGAGGTTGGCCCTCGACCAACACTTCAATGCTAAACACGAAGGGTGTGCTGTCAGGGCAAGGATGCGTGCTCTGAGGAATGAAGGTGTTGGAGCCGCACGAGAGGCCCGGGTGGCGGAGGCGCAGCGGGGTAACAGAGCCACCATCCGGTCTCTGGTAGACGAACAGGGGCGCGAATTGCTCGAGCCGAGCAAGATGTGCGAGGCGTTTCAGCGGCATTTTTCCCGACTGTTCGGGAGGAGTGGCGAGCGAGAAGGTAGGGTGGACTTTAGTGCCTACCTGCACAGCTTGCCACGACTCTCGGCAAGAGAGGCGGAGTGCTGCGAAGGGGTCATCACGGCGGAGGAGGTGAGGGACGCGATGGCGGGTTGCTCGACGGACAAATCTCCGGGTTTGGATGGTCTGCCCTACGAGCTTTACAACTGTATGCCAGACTTGTTTGGAGAAGTCTTGGCGGCCGTGTACTGCAACTGGCAGCAGAACGGGAGCATTCCCGGTTTTGTGAGCCGAGGAGCGGTAACGCTGCTGAAGAAAGATCCAAACAAGGGGGACGCCATAGATAACTTTAGGCCCATCACTCTGCTCAATGCAGACTTGAAAATTTTGGCCAAGGTGTTAGCCAAGCGGTTGGCGCTTGTCATCGAGAAACTGGTCGGCACGGAGCAGACGTGCGCCGTGCCGGGCCGGAGCATCCATGACAACCTCCATCTGATGCGCTACATCATAGAGAGGGTAGTTAAGGAACCTGGCATGGGTGGGGCCCTGATCAATTTGGATCAATCCAAAGCTTTCGATAGGGTAGACCATCGATACTTGGAGGCCGTCCTCGAAGCGGCCGGCTTCGGTCCCGTTTTCCGCAGCTGGATGGCTGCCTTGTACACAGGCATCCGTTCGGTTGTTCGCGTCAATGGACGTCTATCGGGACCCTTCGACATTGCACGTTCGGTTCGTCAGGGATGCCCTCTGTCGCCGCTCCTGTACGTATTGACTCTCGAGCCACTACTGCGGAAGCTGGCGACGCTGAGGGGCATCCCGCGAGAACTGGGGTGCGGGACGAGCGTGTCGGCATACGCGGACGACGTCACCGTCATAGCGTCTAGCCACGAGCACATCGCGCTTGTCGGCGAGACGCTGAAAGACTACGAAGCGGTAACGGGAGCGAAAATCAACCGGGATAAGTCGGTGGGTTTGCTGCTCGGCACCTGGAGAAGCAAGCCCATACCGTCCGGCAGCGCCTCAGTAGTGGGACGCTGGACGGACGGTCCGGTCAAGTTGCTCGGAGTCTGGTTCGGTCCGGACCTGCAAACGGAGAAGAACTGGGACGAGATAACGAGTAGGGTGGCCACTCTCTGCCGGCAATGGTCCGAGAGGAAGCTGTCCCTAAACGGTCGGGCGGAGGTGGCGAACGCGTACATCGCGTCCGTCATCGAATACCGCCTGACCGTCGTGCCTTGTCCCGATCGCGCCATCACCGAAATGGAGCGCATCCTCTTCCGCTTTTTGTGGAAAGGAAGCGTTCCGATGGTGAGGCGATCCGTTTGTTGCCAACACCCGCTGAAAGGAGGGCTGGGCATGCCGTGGTTGATGATGCGCAGACATGCGCTGAGACTGCGACATCTCCGGCTCTACGTAGACGACGGTGAGCAGGTGTGGTCGCCGTTTGTGCGACGCGCTTTCCCGCAGCTCGTCTCCATGACCGAGCTGCAGTCGTGGATCAAAAAGAGGCCGAGGAATGGCGAATGGCACCGTGAGTGTCGCGTTGCTCTGCAACAACTTTGCCGTCCCGGGTCGACCTTGAGCGGCTGCATCACAACGAAGTCATTCTATAGGGGATTAATGGAGGGCAGGTACGACGACGATCTCGGGGCGAACCTGGGCGTCGACGAGGAATACCTGACCCGCCTGTTCAGGACGACTTTCGGGCCGGGACCTATGGACAACTTCCAGAGATCCCTGGCCTGGCAGTGTTACCGAGAGGCGCTACCCGTTCGGGATAAGCTCTATAGACACGGCTCGCGAAATGCGGGGCCGACCTGCCCGAGATGCGGTCAGAGCGATGAAACCGTTCTGCACGCACTCGTGCAGTGTCCAACCATTTCGGAGCTGTGGGCTTATGTCGAACGACTGCTGTCGCGTGTGGGACGAGTCGGTTTATCAACCGAGTCTATCGTCAATATCGTCACGCCTCCTTCCTTTAAACGGGAAGGAAGAGCTGTATTTATCGTACTTGTGGCTATGGCGAAAGAATGCATCTGGTGGACGCGTCTGAAAGGATTAGAGACAAATACTTTCCTCTCTGGTCAATCTCTCATCAACTTTTTCAAGTATCACTTGAAAAGGAAGGTGAGAGTAGAGAGGCAAGTGTTGTCTAGCAAATGTTTCGAAAAAAGATGGATACATGTAGCAAGAATGGCACGTATAAATGACGAAGCCACCTTGACCATGATTCTATAAAACGTTTTAAAATTTTGTAAACAGAGAGTTACTCACGTTTCTTGCTTAAATAAACGAAATTTTATTTAACAAACTGTGACGCTAAAGACCGAGGTTACCGTGGTCTTTTCGTAGGTTTTTCTTTCCACGGATAACCTCCCCATTTATTGGGAATTTTTTGTATTATTTCGTATTTTTTGTAAATACCCCAAACGTTTTGCGATGTTTTTTTTTCATCGTTGTCCCCACTTTTTTTTTTCCTTTTTTTTTTTTTTTTTTTTCGGCCCCCTCGAAAAGAAAAACTCTACATTTGTATTTTGTCCCCTCTGTGTTGAGCCCTGTGTGGCTAATAAAGAAACCTATCTACCTAGTCATCTATCTATCTATCTATCTATCTATCTATCTATCTATCTATCTATCTATCTATCTATGTATGTATCTCCTTCTGTCTTTCTATTTCTGTCTCCCCCCGCTCTCTCTCTCTCCCTCTCGCCCTTTTTCTCAATAAACTATTTGATGAGAAACTTTACGCTTTTGAGTCTCCCCTGTAGCTTCAGTCTTATTGTGAGCTCATTAGCAGAGCAAAGCATTTAAGCGACTTGCACATGTGTGTGTGTTTGTTTGTTTGTTTGTGTGTGTGTGTGTTTGTGTGCGTGTGCCTGTGCCCGTGTGTGTATAGGTAATAGTTATGTGTATATATACTTACACGTATATACGATATATATGTGGAACCGAAAGTGGTAAATTTATATTTAGAATATAAAGCAGGCTATGAAAACTAAAGAACTACACTGTATTTAACTGATTAAAATTAATACAAGGTCCTAGGTCCGCTAGCTGGCAGAAATGTTAGCACGCCAGAAACATTAGCACGCCAGAAACGTTAGCACGCCAGAAACGTTAGCACGCCAGAAACGTTAGCACGCCAGAATTTAGCACGCCTTGTGGGCAATAAAGAAATAAGAAACGTTAGCACGCCGGGCGAAATGCTTAGCGGTATTTCGTCTGTCTTTACGTTCTGAGTTCAAATCCCGCCAAGGTCGACTTTGCCTTTCATCCTTTCGGAGTTGATAAATTAAGTACCAGTTACGCACTAGGGTCGATGTAATCGACTTAATCCCTTTGTCTGTCCTTGCTTGTCTCCTCTATGTTTAGCTCCCTGTGGGCAATAAAGAAATAGATATAGGGTTCAATATATTACGCGATATTGCAGAATATGTATATATATATATATATATATATATATATATATATATATATATATATATATATATATATAGCGAGAGAGAGAGAGAGAGAGAGAGAGAGAGAGAGAGACAGCTAGGTAGATAAGATACGTATATGTATGTTCTTTTGTATTTATCATTCAACTTGTTGACAACTTGACGATTGGTGTTGGTTTGTTTGTGTTCACGTAAATTTAAAGCTCAGCAAAGAGGACGATAAAACGAGTACACGACTGGGGTTATTTTGTTCAACTAATCCTACAAGGCGGTGCACCAGCTTGGCCACAGTCCAATGACTGAAACGTGTAAAGGGTTACTATAGTTTGGTTAATTTTATAGCTTTGCATTATGATATCTTCATTTTTCTGTGTTTCGTTGGTTCTCAATTCAGTCATGTGACTGATTTCTGTTTCTTTTTTACAGTATATTTTTATCTTCTTTATCGGAGATTATATACCTGGAATTGCAAAGCTTCGTTGTTTAAGGCAATAGAGTGTAACTTAAAGGATATTTAGCAATATCCCTTCCTTTTTGAGCACCCATGTCGTGTTTTCTTTTTCGGTTTTATACTTACGACGTCGAGGGTTCCAGTTGATCCGATCAACGGAACAGCCTGCTCGTGAAATTAACGTGCAAGTGGCTGAGCACTCCACAGACACGTGTACTCTTAACGTAGTTCTCGGGGATATTCAGCGTGACACAGTGTGACAAGGCTGACCCTTTGAATTACAGGCACAACAGAAACAGGAAGTAAGAGTGAGAGAAAGTTGTGGTGGAAGAGTACAGCAGGGTTCGCCACCATCCCCTGCCGGAGCCTCGTGGAGCTTTAGGTGTTTTCGCTCAATAAACATTCACAACGCCGTGTCTGGGAATCGAAACTGCGATCCTATGACCGCGAGTCCGCTGCCCTAACCACTGGGCCATTGCGCCTCCACTTTATATTTGTATATAGAGAAGAATGGCAAAAGATGGGGAAGACTGAAGGAAGAAGAATGCAGCGAGAAGAAGAAAAGAAGATGGATGAAAGAAGAATATACAAATGAAAGAGAAAAGAAGGAGGAAGAAAAAGAAGGGAGAATGAAAAGTGTAGAATGAAAATAGAATGAAAAGCGACAACCTAAAAAAAAAACAACGAGATTCACGCAAAGGAGAGATGGTGTGTGACTTAAAGAAAAAAAAGCGAATCTAGCGCAGGAAGAAGAAAAGAAAGAGAACGAAAGAAGAAGTTAAGAAGAAGAAAAGGAGAAGAAGAGATGAATGAAAGAAGAAGGCACAGAGGAAAAAGGAATGAAAGAAGAAAACGGAAAAGAAGTAAAAATGAATGAAGGAGTAAATAAGAATGAAAGAAGTAAAGAGAAGAAGGAAAACGAAAGCAGAAAAGAAGAATGGAAAGAAAAAGAACAAAAGAAGTAGAGAAGAAAAATGAGAGAAGAAGAAAAGGAGGAAAGGAAAAAGAGTGAAGGAAAAAGGAGCAAAGAAGAAGAATACAAGAAGTAAAGAAGAATAGATGAAAACGAAAGAAAGGAGAAACGAAGAATGAAAAAAGGAAGAAAAAAGAATGACAAGGAGAAAAAAATGAAGGAAGAAGACGGAAAGAAAAAGAACGAAAGAAGAAAAGAAGAAGAGTAGAAAAGAAACTTAAAAAGAAGAAAACCGTAGGAAAGAAGAAGAAAAGAAGGAAAGGAAAAGATGAACGAAAGAAAAAGAGATTATGAAGAAGCATAAAAAGTCGTATGAAGAAAGAATGAAGAAAGAAAGAAAGCTAATAACCATAATCAAGAAGAAGAAGAAGAAGAAGAAGAAGAAGAAGAACAACAACAACAACAGAAGCAATAAACAAGAACTAAATAAACAACAAATGTGTCTTCAAACTTATTTTCCTTTCAGTCATAAAACTTGCATCACTACACGACGACGACGACGACGACGATCGCTACCATCACCACCGCCACCACCACCACTACCACCACCTCCACCACCACCACCACCAACACCACCACCAATAACAACAACAACAAAAGCAACAACGAAAGCAACAACAACATTAGTTCAGTCTAAAGTACTAAAGCCATGAATAAGGCGGCCATTGCTGACATCACCACCACCATCGCCATCGCCGCCATCAACGCCGGCGCCGTCACCAACAACACCGCCGCCGCCGCCACCACCAGCCATAATCCACTTTTGTAACAGTTACGGGCGATTTATCATCAGACAAAGTCAATATTATTCGTTTTATCACAATCGCTACCAACAACAACAACAACACCTTATATTGAAAGAAGAAACAAGCCACCATCATCCCTCCACTACCGCCACCACCACCACCACCACTGACTATCACCGTCTATACAACCACTACCACGATAACCACAACTACCAATCGCCATTAGAATACCCAACCTTCTACACAACCAACAACAAAAATAAAACAAAACAGAGAGAAAGAAAAAAAAGCAACAGCGAACAAAGAAGCAAACGGAAGCCGAGTAAATTGGCCGAAATAGCGAAGCTGGTGCAAGAGAGAGAAGGGGGAGGAGGAATGAGGAGGAGGAAGATATTTTGAGGAAGGAGTAGGAGGAAGGTGATGAGGAGGGAGTAGGAGGAAGGTGATGAGGAGGAGGAGGAGTATAATACAATGATGGACCAAACAAGAAGTTAGAAGAGCAAAGACCAGCAGACATTGGTGTAATGTCTATGTGCAGAGCTAACCTGTCACACCTCTTTATACCAATTCCTCTTCCTACGACCTTTCTCCTCCTACATTTATTTCCTCTTCAGTCTCTCTTCCTCTCTCTCTCTCTCTCTCTCTCTCTCTCGTTGTCCTTCTCTGTCCCTCTGTGTGTGTCTCTCTTCCTCTCTCCCTCTCTCACCTGTATCCGTTTCTGTCTTCATTTTCCTGTTTTATTTCTGTCTCTCAATCTTTTTATACTTCTGCAGTCCGTCTCCATCTCACTTTTCCCTTCTCTCTCTCTTTCTCTCTCACTCTCTCTTCTTCTCCCCATCTCTCCCACACACTCTCTCTCTGCATACCTTAATGCTTCTATTTCCCTCTTCACTCTCTTTCATTGCCTCTTTCTGTCTCACTTTCCTTTCTCTCCAATTATCTCAATATCCTTCGGTCTGCATTTCTCTGTCACTTTATTTCTTTCTTTTTCTCCCTCTCCCCCTGTCTGTCCAACTCACCCTCTCTCTCTCTCAGTATCTTTCCTTCTCTATACCTGTATTTCTCCATCGTCTGTCCACCCGTCTCTCTCTCTCTCCAGCGTGCAACTACACGTATACAATCACGCTGCCGTGTATATTTAATAAACACACACCCTCCGAATACACAATAATGAATATTGACTCTAATCTCGGCTTTACACCACCAAACTACCGTATGCATCTATGCATGTACGCATGCCTGTGTGCCTGCATACGTGTAAATGCCTAAGTATTGAATGAATATACACATATACATACATATATATATATATATATATATATATATATATATATATATATATATATGTATGTATGTATGTATATATGAAGTATATCTGCGTATGTGTGTTCGCCTATGGCGGATGTCAGTACCATTGCTGCTGACTGCAGGAAAATGGCGTGACAGCTGTTTAACCTCCCGCTAACTGAAAATTACCACCAGCCGCACAGGCGTGGTCAGCATTGAAAATGGACAGTGGTCAGTGGGCTTTACAATTCCATCTTCCCTCCTGTCCCATGTCCCACCACCCCCGTTAGCTGCAACTATTAATGAGTTTAACCTTGTTTGTTTTCGTTCTGAATAGGTCTTCTTTTCTCTTCCCGTATTTACTTTCCGGTTCCATGTGAAAAAGTGAAACCGTATCTTTCTGCCTGCCTGCCTGCCTGCCTGCCTGCCTGTCTGCCTGCCTACCCGTCTGTCTGTCTGTCTGTCTGTAGTTTTCTTTCTTTCTTTTCGTCCACAACTTTGCCTCTCTTTCTCTCTCTCTCCCTACCTCTATCTCTCGCTCTTTCTTGCCATATTCTTCTATTCGTTTCTTTTATTCTTTTACACCTTTCGGTCATTTGACTGCAGCCATGCTGGAGCACTGCCTTAAAGGGTTTTAGTCGAACAAATCGACCCCAGTACTTATTCATTGTAAGCCTAGAACTTATTCCGCCGTTCTCTTTTTCCGAACCGCTAGATTACGGGGACATAAACGTACCAGCATCGGTTGTAGAGCGATGGTGGGGTGACAAACACAGAAACAACGATACACACACACACACACATATATAGACGCGCACCTCGGACAAGGCTGTCTGACAGCACATCCATGCCTGTAGAGTTTATCTCGAACCGGTAGTGCTCCCACCATCCCCGGTAGCACTGACATGAAAATGCACGGTCAGTTCTTGAAGAATAAAGACGGAATTGATTGGAATAGAACCTGGCAATGTCTGCAGAAAGGAGACTTAAAAGGGCTCACTGAGGCATTAGTGTGCAGCGCTCAAGAACAAGCTCTCAGAACAAACTACTCCAGATATCACATTGATAAATAAACTGATTCACCACAGCGTAGGATGTGCTCTGAGAAACGAGAAAATATAAGCCATATTGTTAGTGAGTGATGTAAGCTCGCACGACGCGAATATAAATGGAGACACGACAATGTGGTCAGATATGTCCACTGGTTGTTGTGGGGTAAAGCAAACCTCGAGAGAGCCGAACAATGATATGAACACAAGCCAGAGGGAGTAATGGGAAACGAACATTACAAAATACTCTGAGATTTTAACATGTAGTACGACCAAGTCATAGGGGCGCGACGACCAGATATCGTGCTCGTCCATAAAGATGAAAAAGAAGTAAAGATAATAGATGATGCAATTCCAGGCGATTCGAGGGTGAAATGTAAGGAAACAGAAAATATTGAGAAATACCAGCCAATGCGGGACGAAATAGGTAAGTTAAGGGGAATGAGTAAATTAATGGTAATACCGGTGGTAATTGGAACAATAGGAGCAGTTTCCAAGGGCTTTGAAAAACATATTAAGAATATTGGAGCTGCTCTCAGGGTCGAAGTGATCCAGAAGACAGCATTGTTGGGTACAGCTCGCATTCTGAGGAGAGTATTGTCTTTTTGAGTCACAGGAGAAGGGACTACTAGAAACCTTTGGTGATTTGTTATTGTCTGCTTTCAAGTAAAGAATAACCGGTAATTAAGAACTATCCGAGAGTCTTTCATAATAGACGAAATAATAATAACAATAATAATAATAATAATAATAATAATAATAATAATAATAATAATAATAATAATAATAATAATGATGATGGCTTCAAATTTTCCCACAAGACCAGCCATTCCGGGAGAGGGGATAAGTCGATTACATCGACTCCAGTGTTTCACTGGTACTTAATTTATCGACCCTGAAATGGCGAAAGGCAAAAATCGACCTCGACAGAATTTGAACTCCGAACGTAAAGACGGACAAAATATCACTAAGTAATTTGTCCGGTGTGCTAACGATTCTGCCAAAAGAAGAAGAAAAAGAATATTTATTATTATTATTACTATTACTATTATTATTATTGTTGTTATTACTATGTTTTTTCTTGATGGCGTTGATGCACTTTCGTTGTTCTTGTATCAATGCATTTCTGCTGCTGCTGCTGTTGGTTTAATGCATGTGTTTATAGTTGCTGTGCAGTTATTGGCCTCCCATTGTTGTCTGAACAACGCCAGTTCACGTACAGGGTGACAGACATTTAACCAGTCACGTGGTTAGGTCACTTAGAGGAAGCAAAGGCAAATACTAATTTTACTAATTAAACTCATGTCACTGGTTTTTCTATGTCTGTCTGTCTGTCTATGCATGTATGTATGTATGTATGTATGTATGTATGTATGTATGTATGTATCTATCTATCTATATATATATATATATATATATATATATATATATATATATATATATAGATAGATAGATAGATAGGTAGATAGATAGATAGATAGATAATAGACAGACAGGTAGATAGGCAGACAGACAGATATAAATATATATATATATATATATATATATATCTGTCTGTCTGCCTATCTACCTGTCTGTCTATTATCTATCTATCTATCTATCTACCTATCTATCTATCTATCTATCTATCTATCTATCTATCTATCTATCTATTTACCTTCCCATCCTATGGTCTGTCCATCTATTTATCCCTCTCAATGCAGAACTAGTCAACCTTCCAATATATCTATGTCACTATCTACTGATTATTTAAACCTCTGTCTCTGTCTGTCTGTCAGTCTGACTGACTGTCCTTGTGTGTGCGTGTGTATATATGCATGTCTGTGTATATATTCACATATATACATAAATAGGCGTGTATAAATACACATATATCTACGTGTGTATATATGTGCATTGTTCAATACGTACACACACACAAACACACACACGCTACTGTATATTTATATATGTGTTTATTGTCTACCAATATATGCATGCGCTGTCTGTTTTCTGTTAGCATGACTTCCATGTTGTTACGAATACAGTGATGGACGGATGGTCGGGCGGAGATAAGACAATATCATCTGGATATCAGCTCGGTTTGAGACTAAAGTTAATCATGGAACTCTACGTACAGAAATGTAACGTTTATTGACAGTAGAGCTTCTAAACAAACTTTTCTCGTCTGAGATGGGACGGTGTTTGGACCTTCTTCAACGGCCTTTTGTTTATTCAGCACGGCAGCGCCAGACCCTACATAAACAAAGTGCGTCTGCTTCATGGGTTTGATTTTCAAGGCAAGCATCGGGTGTGAACGATGACGGAGAGAGAGAGAGAGAGAGAGAGAGGGGGAGGAAGAAAGGAATGGGATTGAGAGGTGATGGTGTGAGGAGAGACTGGATTAGTGAAAGTGAGAAAAAAAAGAGAGAGGAGCGAAGTTATTGAGAGTGACGTGAGGTACAAATACACCCAAGTATTTATATGTATGTGCATGCATATGTATATGTGTGTCTTGTGTGTGTGTGCACGTGTGCATAAAAATAGATGTATATTAAGAAGAGCGCAAATTGGTGTCTATATATGCCTATATATATATATATATATATATATATATATATATATATATATATATATATATATATATCAAATAATAAGCAACACGGATTTCAAAAGTGATTGCAGTACGCACGTTTCATGCTACTTCAATTTATTTAAGTAATGTGAGCATTACCTTAAATGCAATATGAAGAGCAATCTTCAGCTGCACGAAAAAATGTAGAAAAAAAGACATATTACAAATGTGGCAACATATTAAAACCAAGTGGGAGAGAGCAGAGGAAGAATATATAAGTCCATCTTAATATGTTGCCACATTTGTAATATGTCTTTTTTTCTACATTTTTTCGTGCAGCTGAAGATTGCTCTTCATATTGCATTTAAGGTAATGCTCACATTACTTAAATAAATTGAAGTAGCATGAAACGTGCGTACTGCAATCACTTTTGAAATCCGTGTTGCTTATTATTTGATTTTAATCACCCATCCTTTTGGGATGTGAAATTCGGGTGCCTTCGCATAAGTACCATATTCAAGCCTTGAATCTATATATATATATATATATATATATATAAATATATATGATCAGCCATTATTATGATTGACCGTTGACTGGACACTATTCAATTTTTTTTCTCCGTGTTTTTCTCCTTGTCTCCGTATTCTTTCTGTTGAAGTGCGTAGCTCGAAACGTCAAAGACTTTCCGTATTCCCAAGCGTCATACTAATACATCCTTTTGTTATTTACACCACCTGTCCTCGTCTGTTGTTGTTTTTTCGTATATTCTCCCATATATATATATATATATATATATATATATATATATATATATACATGTGTGTATATATGTATATTTTCTTTTATTCTTTTACTTGTCTCGGTCATTTGACTGCGGCCATGCTGGAGCACCGCCTTTAGTCGAACAAACCGACACTAAGACTTCTTTCTAAGCCTACCACTCATTCAATCGGTATCATTTGCCGAACTGCTAGGTTACGGTGACGTAAACACACCAACATCAATTGCCAAGTCATGGTGCGGGGACAAACACGTGCACAAACACATGTATAACGGGCTTCTTTCAGTTTCTGTCTAGCAAATCCACTCACAAGGCTTTGGTCGAGCTGAGGTTATAGCAGAAGACACTTGCCCAAGGTGCCATGCAGTGGGACTGAACCCGGAACGATGTGGCTGGTAAGCAAGCTTCTTACCGCACAGCCACTCCTGCCCCTTTATATTTATGTGAGTGTGCGAGCGTGTGTTTGTGTGTGTGTACGTGCAACGTGCGTGCGTTGATATGTGTGTGTGTGCGTGTATATATATATATATATATATATATATATATATATATTGCTGAGGGATGAAAGACTAAAGTCCGAAACGTGGAGAAACACTTTTTCTACATTGAAGTGTTAAACAAATACCAAATGTCAAACGTAGTTCTTCCCTGTGTTGTTCTGAATGTTTACTGTCCTTCCACTATACATATACGTGAATGTGTGTAGGCGGTGTATGCGGTGTGTGTGCGCGTGTTGATTGTCTAGTGCGGTCATATTTTCATGTCAGGAAGAAAAAAGCAAGTGTAAAAATGAAAATAAAAAGTAAAAACAAAAAACAAAAAAAAAACAGCCTTCTCCTCAGAGATTTGTACTTGCACGACTTAATTTAAGTAAGGAACATCAGATAGGTTGAGACAAAGAGAAATAGAAATTCTGTCGAAATAATTCAATTTCTGCCTTTATTTCTGCGAAGACCAAAACAATCTTTTGTCTCCAGAATTCAGGTGCTACTCAAATTATTATATCTTTTTAGTGTTCGCTTAGTATCAACCATATTTTAGCGTTTTTCTATGCCATAGATGCTATGTATGTATGTATGTATGTTTGTACGGTGGAGGCACAATGGCCCAGTGTTTAAGGCAGCGGACTTGCGATCATAGGATCATGTTTCCGATTCCCATACCGGGCGTTGTGAGTGTTTATTGAGCGAAAACATCTAAAGCTCCACAAAGTTCATGCAGGGGATGGTAGCAGAACCCTGCTGTATTCTTTCTTTCACTTTCATTTTCACTTTCTTTCACTCTTCCTTACTGTTTCTGTTGTACCTGTATTTCAAATGGGCCAGCCTGGTCACACTCTGTGTCACGCTGAATCTTCACGAGAACTACGTTAAGATTACACGTGTCTGTGGGGTACTCAGCCACTTGCACGTTAATTTCATGAGCAGGCTGTTCCGTTAATCGGATCCACTGGAACCCTCGTCGTCGTAACCGACGGAGTGCCACGGTGTATGTACAAAGGTACGTGGCCTAGTGTTTAGGATGTTGCACTAACGATCTTGAGGTCGTGGTTTCGATTCCCAGACCGGGCGGTGCGTTATGTCTCTTGAGCAAAATACTTCGTCTCACGTTGCTCTGCAATCACTTTGATATTTGATGTGCAGCGCGATGTGCACCCCGTCATGCAGTGTTAATTTGATGGAGGGAATGATCTAGTGTACAGCTCAAACATTTGTTCACGATAAGCAAACCATCAGTGCAACCTGCTCAGTAAGAGATTCTGAAGAACTCACCTGTCGGATACAACAGGAGAATCCGCGATGCATGAGAGTTGATTGCATAAACACAATGCATTCTAATTAGAAATTCATAATAATGATTTGTCTTTATTTACATCATTTACATTTGACGGATATTTGTCTTTTGGTCAGTCTATCGTATCCCCAGCTGATTCAGATGCCAAGATATCAAAAATTGGCTATGTGTAGTACAACGGTTTTGCTATGGAATAATGAAACTATTTTATCGTTTTCTGAAAAACAACGTTTTGGACTTACGACACTTTTGCATAATAGCAACGATATGAAGATTTCCTCCTATTAAAATTAATAAACTTAGCCGGTTTCACCTTTTCAAATATATAAGTTTTGAGGTTCGTCGAGCCCTTGTGGCAGACAGTTTCGCTTCCGAAGTGATGTAAGTTGCCACCACTCCACGTTCCGCAAAACTTAGACTTTTCAAAAATCATGTAATTATGAAACCGGTTAACTGAATTAATTTTGATATGAATGAATCTTCAAGTATAGCCTCTCTTCATTGTCAGTTTTATAGACATCGCCAATACTACTACGTGTATGGGTCAGTAACTACACACACACACATTAAAACAGCAAACTGGAAAAACGCTTTTATTATTTAATCCACATATATTACTTATTTTTCCTTACTGTCAGGAGCTACATACGTATACATGCAGAAAAACATGTAAGACATCTCCGACATCCCATACATAAATATATACACGCATACATACACACACTCAAACACACGTGCGCGCCTATATACATACACACACACACAAACACACACACACACACACACACTCACACGCATATACATACACACACACACACACACACATATATATATATATATATATATATATATATATGTTTTGGTCGAGTCAATCTCATGCTACTCTGAGTTTCGCCCGAGAGTGGGCACGGTCTTCAGGCAATTTACATGCGAACGAATGAAGAATACATGAACACACACACACACACACACACACTAATACACATACACACGATTCCTTTTGTTGTGTCAGAAGGCGGAGGAGAAGAAATGAGATAAAGATGAAAAGAAATGCAGAAATGAAAGTTGGAGCAGAAAAAAAAAAAGAAAAATACTCAGAGAATTGAAATAGAAAAGAAAAAATAAATAAAACAAAACCAAGTAAAGAAAAAGAAGAAAGGGAAAAAGAAAGGAAAGGAAGTAGAATGAGAAGAAGAAGATGAAGAAGAGAGATTGGTAGGTGTGTTTTAGTTTGTGGGGATCGGAGCCGGGTGGTCAGGTGTTGGAATGGTAAAAGTATTCAATAGAAATAAATAAGCAAATGAACCTGGAACCAATGCGGAAGGAGCCCCCCCCCCCATGTATATGTATAAATATATATTTATATATATGTATATATGTTACATAGATATGTATATATGTATACATGTTACGTATCATCTTAAAAGAATATAAAGTATCTCTCTCTCTCTCTCTCTCTCTCTCTCTCTCTATATATATATATATATATATATATATATATATATATATATATATATATGAAGGCAAGAAAACCTAACCCCATGTATATGAGTGCTGTGTATGCACATGCACGGATGAATCCCTAATCCCTGTGTCAGTGGACATATATGAAGAGGTATAAAATCAGTCATACTTTAAACTCTTAACTTTTTTTTTACTGGATATTTTCAAAATATTGGTACCTCTGGATAAACCCACACACACACACACACACACACAGTTATATATATTATATATACACGTATACGCACTCACACATACATCCATGCGTGTGTTTACTACGGTGGTGCAGATATAAAAAAAAAATTTGTTTTACTCACCAGAGCAGAAGCTTAAAAAAATGCATGAATGCATACATTTAACACGCATGCGCACAATTCCAAACACGTTAAACAGCAACAACAACAACATAACTTCGACATGGAGTAAAAATTTAATGTTAAGAAATTATAAAAGAAAACGAAAGTGATATTTGCCATATTTTTCTAAGATGAACTCATTCATACGCACTCACAGATCTATCTATCTATCTATCTATCTATCTATCTATCTATCTATCTATCTATCTCTTCTCACGGACGTGCTGTCACATCGGCTGCGAAGGTAAACGTTTATTTGACCTTTTACTGTCCACTTTTTGTTGGAATTTTTTAATAATTTTGTTGCGAAGCACCTAGGCTTCATTTGTGTGTATTTTCAAGGGCAGGAATTGACCCCCAGGGGCAGTTTCGGCCCTAGCAAAATACAAAAATTTCCTTCTTGACATTTGAAAAATGTCGAGAAACATAATTTTGGAACGCTTGTCTTGTTCTTTTGACAAGCATTTCCCGAGGCTTCAGATGCCAGAAGAGAAAAAAGAACAGAATAGCGCGTGCTCATGCAGTGACACGAACGCAGTTGCTATAAACGTCACAAAGACTGTGAGTACAGCTACTAACAGCCCTCTCACCACCACCACCACCACCACCACCACCAACACCAACAACAAAAACAAAACTGTAACCAAGGTTACAAAACCATGCGTGAAAACCGTCACAAATGTCTCTGACGTAAGCACCACTGCTGCTGACGCCATCATCACCACCACCAACGACAACAACAACAACAACAACAACAACAGCAACAACGACAACAACAACAACAACAGCAACAACAAGGAAGTAAAGTTATCGGCCGTCAGCAATGACACCATCACCTGTTCAACAAACTCTGCTGCCACTACCACCACCTTTGAACCAGGCAGTACATACACCAACATAAACAAAAATATCCAGAAGAACATGTCCGCCAGCACAACAAAAACAAATTTCGCAAATGCTCTAAAGGAAAAAAGAACAACAGTGACATTCACACAAAAACAAATAAAAGACACAAAATCCCTTCTTACGAAAGAAGGAGATGATGTCAGAATTAACATCCCAAAAGATATTATAGAAATGAAAAACAAAAAGTGCATCATTTATAAACTGGTAAACACAAAAACCAGACGTGTAGAAAATGTTAGCACAGATAAAATTGAAGTTTGTCTTAGAAAAATTTGGCCTTATCAGAATCATGTCACCTGGGGAAGGAAATTTGGAACGGTGCAAGTAAGGTTTCTGGATGAAAATTTAGCTAAACAATTTTCGACACTCTCTCTCCGCACAGATGACTTGGTAATGATACCGAGTTATCTAGGACAGAGAGTGACCAAAGTTATGATAAAAAATGTGCCATCGGAGGTGGACACCCAATGGCTGATATCGGCCGTGTGCCTGGAAATGGAGGAGGCAAATATTTTGGAGATTACGGTCGGAGAGGAAAAGAACTGGGGAGGGAAAAATCTGGAAATCCTTCTCCACATCACGGAGGAGGCTTCACAGAAAATTCCTCCAAACATTAGATTGGCAGAGGACCACAAGCTGTATGTGGTGGTAGAGGGCAGGCGACCTCGCTGTTACCTATGCAACAGCGAAGCACATCTGAAAAAGGACTGCCCTCTGGCCGCTAAACAAAAACAACAACAACAACAACAACAACAACAACAACAACAGAAGCAACTACTAAATACCCCCAACAGAAAAACCTTACTACCAACACCACCAGCAACGCAAAAAACAACAACAGAAATATCAGCAATAACCACAACAGAAAAGACAACAGAAACTGCAAAAACAGAAGAAAAAAAAGAAAATTCCAAGACTGCCTCTCCCTCCCCCATATCACATACACCACACATAAATAACAAGGAGCCAACATCAATAAAAACAGCAACACAAACATTCACAGAAACACACACAGACGCACAAAATTTGCCGTTACCTCTTTCTGACTCCTCAGATCTCCCATCATCCGATGAAGAGAGTGGGGAGGAGTGGAAAATAGCTACGAAAGGAAAGAGGAAGCGCAGTAAGAAGAAAACAAAACAAAATGCAAACACAAACAAAGCAGGGAGATTCACATCTCCCGAAAATACTACTAACACCAATAGTAATATAAAAAAAACAATGCTAACAGCAATAGACAGTACAAACACAGAGTTGATGAATTACATCAACTCTAAAACAAACATCACAAATAACGATATCAAAACCAACAACCACCCACGTACAACACCGCCAAAACACATTAAAATTATTCATGTAACACCAGCATTACACAACACAATAAAATCCCTCTACCCCAACTCGGTAGGGGGATTCCAGAAATATTTGTGCAAGAAATTGTACAATATCTCCTTGGTGAAAAATCCAAGGAGGAAACAAAACTTTCTAACGGCAAGTAACACTCTGTTCTTTTGTTTTGTGCTTTAAAGCACACGTATAAATAGAATCATGGTGAAGATTGGTTGTGTGAATGTGCGTGGCTTAGGGTCCCCTTGGAAACAAGGGTACCTCTTAAATGACATCAAGTCACACAATTTGGATATCATAGCCATTAGTGAGACCAGACTCCATGAACCGCGGGCCCTAAAGTCCATGTTTGGCGGACAGTTTAACATTTATTTTTCTCCCTGTCTGCCGAGGATGGGCGGTAGTGGCACGGCGGTTCTTTTTCGCAAGAGTCTGGATCTCCAAGTAAAGACGATATTTACGGACCCGGAGGGTAGACTGGTTGTCCTAGATGTGGACGGCAGCGATGGAGGCGCTTTTCGGTTGCTGGCAGTTTATGTGCCTCCTTTAACAGGTCGGTCGGACTTCTTTCGACGTCTAGAAGTATTCCTGGGAACGTCTCGTCCCTTACTTTTAGTGGGGGATTGGAATGCTACCTTGGACACGCATCTAGACTACGTGGGGAGTGACAAAAGTAGAAGGGGATGCAAAGGCCTCATAGACCTGCTCAGACGCTTCCAGTTGTCTGACAGGTACCGACTCGACCACCCAAATGTGCCAACGTGGACTTGGAGCAACCGCATTGGGTCGTCGAGATCGTATCTAGATAGGATAGTGTGTAGGACAAGAGATAGAGATAGTTTAGGATGTCCACAGTTCCACATAGTCAGCTACACGGATCACAAACTTGTGACGTGTACGCTAGACTTAGATAAGGCACATAGGCAGGGTCCCGGTTACTGGAAACTAAACGCGTCTTTCCCGTCGAGACAGGTTTTCAGAGACCGGATTAGCACGTTAGTAAAGAGGGCTTTGACGGGAGCCATCGTCAACAACAAATGGTGGTTTGCCCTCAAGAGAGCAGTGAGGGCGGAAGCAATAAGGTATAGCAGGGCACTAGCTGTAGAGAGGAACAGAGAAGAGGGGGAGCTAGTGATAAAGTTAGAAGAGGCATTGCGAAGTGGCATCGCATCCGACGTTTTAGCGGCGAGGTTGGCCCTCGACCAACACTTCAATGCTAAACACGAAGGGTGTGCTGTCAGGGCAAGGATGCGTGCTCTGAGGAATGAAGGTGTTGGAGCCGCACGAGAGGCCCGGGTGGCGGAGGCGCAGCGGGGTAACAGAGCCACCATCCGGTCTCTGGTAGACGAACAGGGGCGCGAATTGCTCGAGCCGAGCAAGATGTGCGAGGCGTTTCAGCGGCATTTTGCCCGACTGTTCGGGAGGAGTGGCGAGCGAGAAGGCAGGGTGGACTTTAGTGCCTACCTGCACAGCTTGCCACGACTCTCGTCAAGAGAGGCGGAGTGCTGCGAAGGGGTCATCACGGCGGAGGAGGTGAGGGACGCGATGGCGGGTTGCTCGACGGACAAATCTCCGGGTTTGGATGGTCTGCCCTACGAGCTTTACAACTGTATGCCAGACTTGTTTGGAGAAGTCTTGGCGGTCGTGTACTGCAACTGGCAGCAGAACGGGAGCATTCCAGGTTTTGTGAGCCGAGGAGCGGTAACGCTGCTGAAGAAAGATCCAAACAAGGGGGACGCCATAGATAACTTTAGGCCCATCACTCTGCTCAATGCAGACATGAAAATTTTGGCCAAGGTGTTAGCCAAGCGGTTGGCGCTTGTCATCCAGAAACTGGTCGGCACGGAGCAGACGTGCGCCGTGCCGGGCCGGAGCATCCATGACAACCTCCATCTGATGCGCTACATCATAGAGAGGGTAGTTAAGGAACCTGGCATGGGTGGGGCCCTGATCAATTTGGATCAATCCAAAGCTTTCGATAGGGTAGACCATCGATACTTGGAGGCCGTCCTCGAAGCGGCCGGCTTCGGTCCCGTTTTCCGCGGCTGGATGGCTGCCTTGTACACAGGCATCCGTTCGGTTGTTCGCGTCAATGGACGTCTATCGGGACCCTTCGACATTGCACGTTCGGTTCGTCAGGGATGCCCCCTGTCGCCGCTCCTGTACGTATTGACTCTCGAGCCACTACTGCGGAAGCTGGCGACGCTGAGGGGCATCCCGCGAGAACTGGGGTGCGGGACGAGCGTGTCGGCATACGCGGACGACGTCACCGTCATAGCGTCTAGCCACGAGCACATCGAGCTTGTCGGCGAGACGCTGAAAGACTACGAAGCGGTGACGGGAGCGAAAATCAACCGGGATAAGTCGGTGGGTTTGCTGCTCGGCACCTGGAGAAGCAAGCCCATACCGTCCGGCAGCGCCTCAGTAGTGGGACGCTGGACGGACGGTCCGGTCAAGTTGCTCGGAGTCTGGTTCGGTCCGGACCTGCAAACGGAGAAGAACTGGGACGAGATAACGAGTAGGGTGGCCACTCTCTGCTGGCAATGGTCCGAGAGGAAGCTGTCCCTAAAAGGTCGGGCGGAGGTGGCGAACGCGTACATCGCGTCCGTCATCGAATACCGCCTGACCGTCGTGCCTTGTCCCGATCGCGCCATCACCGAAATGGAGCGCATCCTCTTCCGCTTTTTGTGGAAAGGAAGCGTTCCGATGGTGAGGCGATCCGTTTGTTGCCAACACCCGCTGAAAGGAGGGCTGGGCATGCCGTGGTTGATGATGCGCAGACATGCGCTGAGACTGCGACATCTCCGGCTCTACGTAGACGACGGTGAGCAGGTGTGGTCGCCGTTTGTGCGACGCGCTTTCCCGCAGCTCGTCTCCATGACCGAGCTGCAGTCGTGGATCAAAAAGAGGCCGAGGAATAGCGAATGGCACCGTGAGTGTCGCGTTGCTCTGCAACAACTTTGCCGTCCCGGGTCGACCTTGAGCGGCTGCATCACAACGAAGTCATTCTATAGGGGATTAGTGGAGGGCAGGTACGACGACGATCTCGGGGCGAACCTGGGCGTCGACGAGGAATACCTGACCCGCCTGTTCAGGACGACTTTCGGGCCGGGACCTATGGACAACTTCCAGAGATCCCTGGCCTGGCAGTGTTACCGAGAGGCGCTACCCGTTCGGGATAAGCTCTATAGACACGGCTCGCGAAATGTGGGGCCGACCTGCCCGAGATGCGGTCAGAGCGATGAAACCGTTCTGCACGCACTCGTGCAGTGTCCAACCATTTCGGAGCTGTGGGCTTATGTCGAACGACTGCTGTCGCGTGTGGGACGAGTCGGTTTATCAACCGAGTCTATCGTCAATATCGTCACGCCTCCTTCCTTTAAACGGGAAGGAAGAGCTGTATTTATCGTACTTGTGGCTATGGCCAAAGAATGCATCTGGTGGACGCGTCTGAAAGGATTAGAGACAAATACTTTCCTCTCTGGTCAATCTCTCATCAACTTTTTCAAGTATCACTTGAAAAGGAAGGTGAGAGTAGAGAGGCGAGTGTTGTCTAGCAAATGTTTCGAAAAAAGATGGATACATGTAGCAAGAATGGCACGTATAAATGACGAAGCCACCTTGACCATGATTCTATAAAACGTTTTAAAATTTTGTAAACAAAGAAATTTTATTTAACAAACTGTGACGCTAAAGACCGAGGTTACCGTGGTCTTTTCGTAGGTTTTTCTTTCCACGGATAACCTCCCCATTTATTGGGAATTTTTTGTATTATTTCGTATTTTTTGTAAATACCCCAAACGTTTTGCGATGTTTTTTTTTTTTTTTTTTTTTTTTTCATCGTTGTCCCCACTTTTGTTTTTTTTTCTGCTTTGTTTTCGACCCCCTCGAAAAGAAAAACTCTACATTTGTATTTTGTCCCCTCTGTGTTGAGCCCTGTGTGGCTAATAAAGAAACCTATCTATCTATCTATCTATCTATCTATCTATCTATCTGTTTGTCTGTCTGTCAATCTCTCTATCTCTCTATCTCTCTATCAATCTATCTATCTACCTATATCTATCTACCTGTCTGTCTGTCTGACTATCTATCATTCTATCTATATACGAGTATGTGTATATGTACGTTTGTATGTATATATATATATATATATATATATATATATATATATATATATATGTGTGTGTGTGTGTGTGTGTGTGTGTGTGTGTGTGTGTGTGTGTACGGCGGGCTTCTTTCAGTTTCCGTCTACTGAATCCACTCAAGGCTGTGATCGTTCCGAAGATATAGTAAACGACTCTTGCCCAAGGTTCCACGCTATGGATCTGAACCCGGAACCATACGACTGGGAAGCAAGTTTCTTACCAAACAGTTACGCTTGCGTGGTTTATTAAAATTCTTAATTTAAAAATCATATCTTCATGGCATTAGAACGCTGTTTCGAGTCCCATGAAAGATAATTTCACTTCTAAATTTCTTTCTGTTAGTTCTTTCTGTC
Organism: Octopus bimaculoides; assembly: GCF_046866305.1. Classification (NCBI taxonomy): domain Eukaryota; kingdom Metazoa; phylum Mollusca; class Cephalopoda; order Octopoda; family Octopodidae; genus Octopus; species Octopus bimaculoides. The sequence goes on along the minus strand of NC_142938.1, from coordinate 73,127,882 downwards.
AGTCAAGTGTGGTGGTGATGATGGGACACCGACTCGAAGAGTTTAGTATAATGACACCAGTACTCATTTTTTAAAGTCTGATATTTATTTTATCCGTTCCGTTTGCTGAACCGCTATATTGGTAAGTGGTGGTCGTGCAAGACCAACACAAACACACATACTACGAGCTTCCACAGTTTCTTACTTCTTTATTGCCCACAAGGGGCTAAACATAGAGGGGACAAACAAGGAGAGACAAAGGGATTAAGTCGATTACATCGACGCCACTGCGTAACTGGTACTTAATTTATCGAACCCGAAAGGATGAAAGGCAAAGTCAACCTCGGCGGAATTTGAACTCAGAACATAACGGCAGACGAAATACTGCTAAGCATTTCGCCCGGTGTGCTAACGTTTCTGCCAGCTCGCCACCTTACAGTTTCTGCCTACCAAATTCTCTCACCATTCCATGGTCCTCAAAACGGTTATTTTATACGTTGATATATCAGTACAACGCTGAGTTAGCCAGAGAATATGGCTCTTCGGAAAGTAACTACGAGGCTACTCTCTTGCACTTTGCTTAAGAAGATATTGAGTAGCTAATTTATTGTCCAGCAACTGTGGTGTAATCACCAGAAATGCAGGTGGCTATAATGAAAGACATTTTCCTCGAGGTGCTGCGCAATGAAACTGAACCCAAAACCACGTGATTGCAAAATGAACTTCTTCACCACCCAACTACGGCTAATTTTGCACAAATTTGTAAATCCTGTTTGTCTGTTGTAGTATCTGAAGCAAATTCGGCAAACAATTATATTTCCTGCAAACTATAAGGACACTATAATATGCTGGTTTTTAACATTTTTTTAACAAGGCCAGCCATTTCAGGGACGCAGTAAGTCGATTACATTGACCCCAGTACACCACTGGTACTTGTTTTATCAACTCTGACAAGATGAAATACAAAGAGGAGTTTAAACTCAGAAATTCTGATTATTATTTTTACCACATTTTCTCAATTTTCTATAAGATGTGCAACTTTTACGCTTGTTGAGTTTAAGGGATGATTTCTATTATATTTCTAAATAATACTTGAGAATTTGAGGTAGTTTCCTGATGGTGGTCACAAAAAGTCGACGTTTGGGGCTTTGCATGTCAACCTAGGAGGGGTTTGATCTCAGAACTTAAAACCACTAAAAATTTAACCAGCGTACTAACCATTCTACCAGCTCGACACCTTGGCCTCTCTATGTATATTGTAACACATTATCATCATTAAAATTCACCATTTGAATATCCATATCACCAAAACCTTAATACGCAGTTTCAAATAACGTATAAGTAAAAAAACAAAATCGATTCTTTATTTATTTCACTTTGTTTTGAAATTCTAAAATATTCGAAACTTTATAATTCTAAAATATTCAGATATTATTCACAAAAATCGTGCTGTTAAAGCTTTATTATATTTCTAATATATTCAAACATAAAAATTACCAGTCCAATTTATAACATATAAAAGCTGAATAATTTAGAAATATAAACAAATTTAAATGTCAGACAACTAAAGAATGAATTATTGGGTTATTTTTTTTCTTGTCGTGCATTGTATTTGAAACCGCGTACTAACTATTTGAAAATACGATTGCTTTAGATGTAGAATTTTTGATAACGACACAGTTCTAAATATATATACTCCGCCGCAAGGTGGCTATCTCATAGTCAAAATGCTTTGCAACGTTTCGTACGTTCTGAGTTCAAATTCCACTGAGGTCGATTTTACATTTCATCCTTTCGGGGTCGATGAGACAAGTACCAGTTGGGCACTGGGGTGAGGTGGGGGTCGATGTAATCGACTTAACCCCTACCCCAAAATTGCTGGTCGTGTGCCAGTATTTGATACCAATATATACTCTCGTTTTCTCTGGAAGGCAACTCTCTCAGAAGATGGAGAATTCCAAGAGAAAGACATTATATCTGTAGCAAACATTTTCTCCATTTTTCATGTGCGTGAACTTCAGCATTAGAACGTTTTAGCTCTTATTTCTAGCAATGTAGGGTGTTTTCGAACACCTTAGTCACATTTAGTAACATTTGTGATTCTTTTTTCGTGTAACATTGCAAACTGCTGTTCATATTAATTATATATATATATATACACACATACATACACACATAAATACACACATACATATATCAACACATCGTATTCTTAATATTCCTCCTTACTTTGTCTGAAAAATTTGCTACGAAGGAAACCTACAATGATGAGTGCTCATAAACACAAGTGTAACTGGTGTGGTGTGTTCTGAACGAAACCCCCCTTCCTTGCCTCCATTATGGCAACTAGCACAACCTACAAGTATATAGGCAAGCTAGCTAAAGAGCCTATGGCTCGTTCCGACGGCTAGAAGTAGAGACCAACTTTTCCTAAATTCATAGTCTACATTGAAAAATTCGAGAGATAGATTTGAAAATACAAATATTGTATTTTTAACAACATGATGATATGGTTAAAAATAGTGGTACTCCGTCGGTTACGACGACGAGGGTTCCAGTTGATCCGATCAACGGAGCAGCATGCTCGTGAAATTAACGTGCCAGTAGCTGAGCGCTCCACATACACGTGTACCCTTAATGTAGTTCTCGGGGAGAGCTGGTCCCTTTGAAATAGAAACAAGAAGAAAGAGTGACAGAAAGTTGCGGTGAAAGAATACAGCAGAGTTCTGCTGCCATCTCCTGGCTGAACCTTGTGGAGCTTTAGATGTTTTCGCTCAATAAACACTCCCAACGCCCGGTCTGAGAACCGAAACCGAAACCGCAATTCTATAACCGGGAATCAACTGCCCTAACGACTGGGCCATTGAGCCTCCACTGGTTAAGAATAGACCAACCATAAATAAATACATTCAACTACATATGGTAATAAAATTGTTTTTCACTCGTTTGTTTATCTTAACTCATGCACCTACCTACACACAAATACACACAGACACATGTATGCATAAATATCCAGACGTACATAAAATCATACATACATACATACATACATATACACACAAATATACACGCATACATATACACACACACAAACACACACACTTACACACATATACCTCGAATCCAAAAATAGTGGAATTCGAAGTTACTGCCAACCACTTTCTAGACAAATCTACTCAAATCCGTAAAATCGATCATTCAATTGACGTTTAACTGCTTTCATGTATAACTATGCATAAAAACAACACTAATACACATACACACACACACACACACACACACACACACACACACACACACACACACACACACACACACGTATGTTAATGTCCATGTGTGTGTGCATATATATATATATATATATATATATATATATATATATGTACATATGTATGTATGTATGTAGGTATGTATGTATATTCATATTGTATATATATACATATATAAAACATCACAAGCACTTATTTTTACATTGTCCCCGCAACATCAGACAATTATATTCATTCAATTATTCATCACCATATTTAGATCATAAGACTTAAGACTTCCAATATGACCATCCCATCTGCATCATTTATAAGGCTATCTAGCACCACATCACCCAATGTCTCCCGCTTGATTTAGTCCGCTCAGGAATAACTTTAGGGATATTCTCGTACCTATTTCTAGTAGGCTGTGGATACTACTAGGCAGAGCAGAGACCCTATCTCGTATCCTCCAATTGTTCTCTTCTTTCCCATGCTGGCTGCGATATCACACCGACCTACATTTACTTTCATTCATATCACAAGACAGCCCCTAAGAGTATCCCCCAATACATTTTCCCTTCCCAGTACGCCACCGTACACCAATACATTTCCACTATTTCCACCACCAACAACATAATTTTCAACCACCACTACACCCACCACTACCGCCACCATCATTTACCCACCGCTGTTATAGAATCATTCACTACTTAATGTCCTCTTTTATCTGACTTGCCAACCTGACGCTCCCTAAGCCTTTCCTTTTGTGTTGACACGCTGGAATAGTCCATTACAATTTGTTGATAACATCGTATCGTTACAAGGGAAAATGGGCTAATGGTAAAAGAGCTGTTGGAGACATCTGACACACGCAAATAGTCGCACACATACACACACCCACACACAGAAATAAACACACACGCACACACACACACAAATATATATATCGTGTGTGTGTATGTAAGTATGTATAGCCATAGATGCAAATATGAACACGTACATGTATTTATATATGTATGTTATATTCATAAACTGCCATATATCAATACACATACACACATATGTATGTGTGTGTGTGTGTGTGTGTGTGTCTGTCTGAATATATAAATACGTGCATGCATGTATACACGCAAATACAAAGATATACATGTATATATATATATATATATATACATACATATATGTGTGTGCGTGTGTGTGTTGTATACATAAAATATATTTTATATTATGCATATTCATACGCCAAAAAATATATTTAGATCTGTGATGGATCTCCATATATATATATCTTTCTCTTTCCCTCTCTCTCTATATGTATCTACACACGCGCGCGCGCACACACACACACATATCCAATATGTATGCATCTATCTTTCTATCTATGAGAGGGAAGGAGACATACTTACACACACACACACACATATGTACGTATGAATGCATGTATATCTCCCTCTCTCTCTCATAGATAGAAAGATAGATGCATACATATTTCAGTATATAGATATATACATAGACATGCTCACACACACACACGCATATCTATATGCACACACACAAAAACACACACACACAAAGGTGGATGCCTTTACAATCTTGCACATTTAGTTATTCGTTACAAAGCCTAGCACTTATTCTATCGGACTCTTTTGCCGAACCGTTAGGTTACGGGAACGTAAACACGCCAGCATCGGTTGTCAAGCGACGCTGGGGGAGGGGGGACAAACAGACACACAAACATATACACACACATACATACATACATATATATATATATATATATATATATATAGGACGGGCTTCTTCCAGTTTCCGTCTACCAAATCCACTCAAAAGGCTTGGGTCGGCCCGAGGCTATAGTAGAAGACACTTGACCAAGGTGCCACGCAGTGGGACTGAACCCGGGACCATGTGGCTGGTAAGCAAGCTACTTACGACACTGCCACTCCTTTATATATAAATATATATGCTGTATATATATATATATATATATATATATATATATATTTATATATATATATATATATATATATATATATATATATATATATATATATATATATATATATATATATATATTTATATAAATAAGGATAAGGATAAGATCGATATTTAAAATATTGATCCTATCAAGTGGTCAGCATGGGAATAAAAAACATCAAAGGTAATAATTATTTAAAATTATTTAAAATTATAATACAGGGTATCAAGAGATACCACCACGCTGAAAAAATAGCAGTCAAATCCTGACTCTAAAACCACAATAAATGTCCGCATGGCACGAGTAGCGAAGACGAAGACCAAATAAACCAGTAAAAATAATAAGATAATTCCAAATCCTGGATTTCTGGCTTTGCATAAATAATAATGCTCTGCCTTCATCAGTGGAATATACTCAAGTACATAAATACAAATACATGTATATAAACAGTATACTTACATATACGGACGTATACATACATATATTAGGCGGACTATTTAAGCTAGTCGTGTGCATACGTGCACATATATATGTATGTATACGTCCGTATATGTAAGTATACTGTTTATATACATGTATTTGTATTTATGTACTTGAGTATATTCCACTGATGAAGGCAGAGCATTATTATTTATGCAAAGCCAGAAATCCAGGTTTTGGAATTATCTTATTATTTTTACTGGTTTATTTGGTCTTCGTCTTCGCTACTCGTGCCATGCGGACATTTATTGTGGTTTTAGAGTCAGGATTTGACTGCTATTTTTTCAGCGTGGTGGTATCTCTTGATACCCTGTATATATATATATATATATATATATATATATATATATATATATATATATATATATATATGGCATTCGTCATGATAGATCGCTGACCAATACATTTATATATTTTTTCTCCTAGTTTCTCTCCTTATTTCTTTCTGTGTTCCTTTCAGTTGAAGAGCGTAGGCTCGAAACGTCAAAGACTTTCTCTATTCCCGAGCGTTAAACTAATGCATCCATTTGTTGTTTACACCACCTGTCTTCGTCTGTTGTTTTATTCGTAAATTCTCCCATATATATATATATATATATATATATATATATATATATATATATATATATATATATATATATATATATATATACCTTCCTACTTACCTACCTACCTACCTACCTACCTACCTACCTACCTACCTACCCTCCTACCTACCTACCTACCTACCTGCCTACCTACCTACCTACCTACATACATACATGCATGCATACATATAAATCTATGTACTCTTCAATTTTTAACTATTGGAATTCTTCCTGCAAGGAAGGACCTGGTTTCTGACAAAGAGACAAAGCTCCATCGTTGAAATGTAAACAACCGAACAATGTCATAAGCTGAACTTAAAAGAAAAAGCTTTCGTATTTTTAATCTTCAACTTGCAGGCCGTAGGTGTTGTATGCGAGTTAACCGGTTGATTTCTTTTTCTGAAAACTCTAGCTTTTCAGATTTCAACATTGTCATGTACCACCAAAACTGTGTACCAATTAATATTAATATAAATAGGAATTTATAATCTAGTTGTAGAAATTGAAAATTTCAAAGCAGTGGTATGTACATACATATATAAACAATTTTTTCTAACGTACTTGCGCGTTAGATGTTATTATTTCATGATATGTAGGAGGCAGTATCAAAATGTTCCCAGATTAGTTATTTTTAATAAAAATTAACTTATTTACCTAAGTTTTAATATCATCTTCTTTGAAATAGTCACCTTGCGCAGCAATACACCTGTCCCAGCATTCCTGCCACTTTTGGAATCCGGCCTGGAAGTCGTTTTCCGTAAGCGAGTCGAGGACCTTCTGCGATTTGCTCTTGATCTTGACAACGGTGTTAAGACGGTGACCTTTGAGCTGCATTTGTATATCGGGGAAGAGATGGTAAGTGCGCAGGGGTTAAATCTAGCGAATATGGCGGGTGCAGAAGCGAATCCATGTTGTTTTGGCGAGAAACTCACGAATGAGTGAGTAGAGCTCGGGTGCATTGTCGTCGTGAAGAATCGAATTCTTCACGCTCCACGGATCCGGTGGCTTTCGTCAAATATTCTTCCTCAGACGTTTCAAAACGTTGCAGTAGAACTCTCGATACCACATTTCTAGAGGTGACACACGTGCTAAGCTTTCGAGATCACTCATCGTCTTTAGGGAATGTTCTTCCGCTTTTGAAGCGCTCGTGTCACTCGAAACGTTGTTTACAATCCATCAATTGCCTCGTCACCAGCACGCAAATGGTACTTAATTTATCGATCCCCAAAGGATGAAAGGCAAAGTCGTCCTCGGCGGAATTTAAACTCAGAACGTAAGGACAGACGAAATGCCGCTAAGCATTTCGCCCGGCGTGCTAACGTTTCTTATTTCTTTACTGCCCACAAGGGGCTACACACAGAGGGGACAAACAAGGACTAATAATTCGTACTAACGTACTAATAATTCTGCCAGCTCGCCGTCTCAGCTGAAGTAAATAATAAAATAGCGAGATTGTTGTTTAGCTCCTAGTCAGCTGTCATCGAAAAGGTCCTATGAGGAAAAGCAATCCAGCTTTATCCGTATCGCCCATTTTTAGTTTGAAGGAGTACATTACGCAACGTGACCTTAATTTATTTTACTCAATGAGAAACTCGCCTGCTATTTCTAGTAGCTGATACGACCACTTACCAGCTTGGCTCCTTCATTGAATCGTTAATAGGGCTTACACACTAAAACAGTGAAAGCCTGGTTGACTTTTAACTATGGCAGCATTTGCTGTCCACTAAACACATATCGTCCATAGATTTACTCGCTAAGTGGAGCATGAACTAGCTTTACCGTCTTTTATCAATTGTATTTAATAATAAATAATTTCTTAGAAAGTTACATTCCTAATAGACATATGTCTATATTTGGACAAAGGTATGTGTATTTGCATGGTTTAGGTTGGTATGTATATGTGTTTGCGTGTTTCGTGTGTGTCCATTTACGTGCATTCGTCTGTGTGTATGTGCGTGTGTTGCTCTGAGCTACCGTGTCTGTAATCATGCGTGCATCGGTGGCTTTATGTGTATATGCATATACGTGTGTGTATATATATATATATATATATATATATATATATATATATATATATATATATATATATATATATATATATGTATATATACTAAGCACATACACATGTATGTAAGTATGTATATATATACACACACACACACACACACACACACACACACACACATATGTATATATATATATATATATATATATATATATATATATATATATATATATATATATATCAAACAATAAGCAACACGGATTTCAAAAGTGATTGCAGTACGCACGTTTCATGCTACTTCAATTTATTTAAGTAATGTGAGCATTACCTTAAATGCAATATGAAGAGCAATCTTCAGCTGCACGAAAAAATGTAGAAAAAAAGACATATTACAAATGTGGCAACATATTAAAACCAAGTGGGAGAGAGCAGAGGAAGAATATATAAGTCCATCTTGACATAGCAGGGTCTATCAGGCTAGTAATTGATTCTAGACAAAAGTTTTAACTGTCTCAGAATTCTATTGTTTCTTATCTAGTGGTGATAGCAAAGGGACAATTACTTCTAAAGAGAGGGAAGGTGTAAGCAGTATGCATGGACAAGGCTATAAAAGTATTAGAATCTAGAGGTTTCACTGGTCATAGTAGTATCAGGTCATTTTATTACTATCAAAATGTTGAGGAATTAATGTTGAGGAATTATAGCCCTAGGTATATGGGTCAAATAGGTTTTTTACTTTTAGTCTGAATAGAGTAACAGTATAGTGGTACAGACGACAGCAGAATTCTAACTAATGTTTACACAATAAGAGGTATGTTAATAAAATAAAATGAGATGTAGTTATCTTCCACAAAAATCATGAAATAATGTCAATATTGAATTCAGGGGCTCTGGATAGGGTGTAAAATTTAAGGATATTAAGTATATTAAGTATATAGTGATCATGAACACTATTTTGAATTATCTTTAAAAAAACATATTAGCTGACGATAAGATAATGATACTATTTAGGAGACACATAGGTAAGCCTTATTTATATAATGTGAATAAAAGATAAAAATTATTATCGGATTTATATTAGTTTATAATAATGTGTATACTGATGTGTAAGGGACTGAGAAAAGAAAGGATGTTAGGAAATAACAAGGATAATCAATACAGGAATCTGATGACTGATTTAAGTAGATTAGATGTTAAGGATAGAGATCAGGAATATATGTTGTAAAGTTTCAATTACCAAAATAAATATGTGCTAGTTGATAGTTCTAGATGACTATAATAGAAGTAATGTACTATAAATTTTGATAACTTTAGTTACTTAAATAAAAGTCCTATTTTTTAAAAAATTTAAAAGTGCGAGTAGAGCAATGCACACATGATACCCTAAGGTCTAATCTATTATTGATTAGATTAGGATTGTTCCTAAGTTTAAAAATTTCATATATTTCCATAGAACACAATTCACATCCATATCTATTATTTCTATAAGGTTGAGCTTTTCTTATAATTTCCCATTTAAGGCTAAAATTAATACTATTGTCTTTTAACTCCCAAATTTTACTTGCCAAAATGATTTTTGTGGAAGATAACTACATCTCATTTTATTTTATTAACATACCTCTTATTGTGTAAACATTAGTTAGAATTCTGCTGTCGTCTGTACCACTATACTGTTACTCTATTCAGACTAAAAGTAAAAAACCTATTTGACCCATATACCTAGGGCTATAATTCCTCAACATTAATTCCTCAACATTTTGATAGTAATAAAATGACCTGATACTACTATGACCAGTGAAACCTCCAGATTCTAATACTTTTATAGCCTTGTCCATGCATACTGCTTACACCTTCCCTCTCTTTAGAAGTAATTGTCCCTTTGCTATCACCACTAGATAAGAAACAATAGAATTCTGAGACAGTTAAAACTTTTGTCTAGAATCAATTACTAGCCTGATAGACCCTGCTATGTCAAGATGGACTTATATATTCTTCCTCTGCTCTCTCCCACTTGGTTTTAATATGTTGCCACATTTGTAATATGTCTTTTTTTCTACATTTTTTCGTGCAGCTGAAGATTGCTCTTCATATTGCATTTAAGGTAATGCTCACATTACTTAAATAAATTGAAGTAGCATGAAACGTGCGTACTGCAATCACTTTTGAAATCCGTGTTGCTTATTGTTTGATTTTAATCACCCATCCTTTTGGGATGTGATATTCGGGTGCCTTCGCATAAGTACCATATTCAAGCCTTGAATCTATATCTAAACCGTATATATATATATATATATGTAGATATATATGTATAGTGGAGGCGCAGTGGATCAGTGGCCCAGTGGCTAGGGCAGCGGGTTTGCGGTTTCGACCCCCAAACCACGCGTTGAGAGTGTTTATTGAGCGAAAACAACTAAAGCTCCACGAGGCTCCGGCAGTGGGGAGGTGGCGAACTCTGCTGTATTCTCTCACCACAACTTTCTCTCACTCCTTCTTCCTGTTTCTGTTGTACCTGTATTTGAAAGGGGCCAGCGGTGTCACACTCTGAGTCACGCTGAATCTCACCGGGATCCATGATAAGCATACGCGTGTCTGTGGCGTACTCAGCCACTTGCACGTTAATTTCACGAGCAGGCTATTCCTTTGATCGGATCAACTGGAACCCTCGTCGTCGTAACTGACGGAGTGCCACGATATATATATATATATATATATATATATATATATATATATATATATATATATATATATATATATGAATATGTATGTGTGTGTATGCGTGTAACTGTGTGTGTTTGTGTGTGTGCGTATATGTGTGTACGTTTACATGTATGTAAATATATGTGTATGTTAAAAAATAAATACACACGCACCTATATGAGTAAATATACACACACACACACATACTAAGCACATACACATGTACGTATGTATGTATGTATGTATGTATGCATGCATGCATGCATGGAGTTCTAAGCAAATCTTTGGTAGGTATCTCTTTTACTCTTTTACTTGTTTCAGTCATTTGATTGTGGCCATGCTGGAGCACCGCCTTCCGTCAAGCAAATCGACCCCAGGACTTATTCTTTGGAAGCTTAATACTCAACCTATCGGTTTCTTTTACCGAACCGCTATGTTACGGGGACATAAACACACCAGCATCAGTTGTCAAGCGATGTTGGGGGGACAAACACAGACACAAACAGACACAAACACACACACATATACATACATATATATACAACAGGCTTCTTTCAGTTTCCATCTACCAAATCCACTCACAGGGCTTTAGTAGAAAACACTTGTCAAGGTGCCACGCAGTGGGAATGAGCACGGAACCATGTGATGGGTAAGCGAGCTACTTACCACACAGCCACTCCTGCACCTATATGTACTATATGTACTATAGGTATGATTATAAATGGAACATATGTCTGCTCGATCAGAGTGGATGTAAGCTTTAACAACAACAACAACAATAACAACACCAATTGTTATCTAATCTGCTTTGGAAGGGTATGAACGCCGAAACGACACCAAAAGAATTTGAACACAGAAAATACCAAAAATTACCATTTTAGGAAAAGCAAAATTATTGATATTAGTATGCCATCATGAGGGGAAGTTTCCAACGTTTCGGATACAAGTCCTTAGGGGTCCTCAGCCAGTTCTCCGCGGACCAGTACCGGGCCGTGGATCTTTTGGTACTAGGCCGCACAGAAAAAAAAAAGTTTGGGGACAGTAGACATATAGGGCGAAACAAAAATCGATACAGTTCAATGGAGAGTCAATATTTTCCCCCTCAAATTGTGTGTAGCCATCTTAATGTCGCCATCTTGATTATTCCTGCTATGGCTAGTTGCAAGTCAGAGAAGCAATGGTCGATTTCGACAGGAGACATATTAAACTCTCAATATTTCTAACGTGTTAAACTAATTGAATGAATTGGAAATTGTTCTGCGAAACCTTTGCTGAAGTTAAAAGAGATCTTGGTTAACTGTGATTCTGAAATCGTGGAATTAGCAGAATTTATCCTTACCAGGAACGTTGTACAAGCGGAACTCGTGACCGCTTCTTCGGTGCTGCAACAGTGGTTAATAGAGTAAGAGAGAATAGTAGAAGGTGACATATAGAAGGAGTGACAAAGAAGGGTGGGACATGGAGGTTAGCTGTGTGGTCACGTGATTGGAACGCAATAGCTTATATGTTGCGGACTATCTATTCACACCTTGGCTTAGCGTCAGGCGAGAGAATAGTGAGAGGGGTAGTGGTAAGAGTAACGAATCGGTGAGTGACGGGGACAGAAAGAGAGAGAGAGTGAGAGGGGGAGAGAAAGAGGGAGAGAGAGAGAGAGAGAGTAAGAGGGAGAGAGAAAGAGGGAGAGAGAGAGAGAGAGAGTAAGAGGGAGAGAGAAAGAGGGAGAGAGAGAGAGAGAGAGAGAGAGAGAGTAAGAGGGAGAGAGAAGAGAAAGATAATGAATGAGAGAGATAGTGAATTAATGAATTGAAGAGAGCTAACAACAGGATGAATGACAGGCAAAAACGAAAATGAAAGAGTGAAACCGCGAGAAAGAGAGAGAAAAAGGAAAGAGAGGAAGAGAAGAAGCGAGAAAAAGAGACGGAGAAGGGGGTATAGAGAGGTCAGACCATTAGTGTCACTACCACAACCACCACAATAACCACCATTACCGCCACTACCAAAGATATTCCGCACCCCACCCATTTCCACCAATCACTTCTATACGATCACACCCAACCACATACCACAGTTACACATGTAACACATTAAAACTGCTCCCACTCACTCATTCACACAAGCATTATTTTCTCTCACCCTCCCTTTCCCTTTTCTCTCTCGTCCCCCCTCTCTCTCTCTCACGTCCTCTCTCTCTCTCTCTCTCTCTCTCTCTCTGAATAGATGACTCGCTGGAAATAATCTTGTCAGTCTTTTTGTTACTTGTTTCAGCCATTTGACTGCGGCCATGCTGGAGCACCGCCTTTAGTCGAGCAAATTGACCCTCAGGATTTATTCTATCGGATCTCTTTTGCCGAACCGCTAAGTTACGGGGATATAAACACACCAGCATGGATTGTCAAGCGATATGAGTGTGGGTGGACAAACACAGACACACAAACATATACACCCCCCCCCCCCCAAGGTGCCACGCAGTGGGACTGAGTCCGGAACCTTGTGGTTGATAAGCAAGCTACTTACCACACAGCCACGCCTGTGCTTATGCCTTCATATTTAAGAACGTTCTTATGCAAGTTTACTTTCTCCTAGAAGGAAGTTCTAATGAGAACTGGTTTTATTTCACTCCCAGTAGCTACATGCTAGTCAACCCATCGTCACTAGGGCACGCGTGCCTTCACATAGATATAAACACACGGACTTACACACATACACGTCCGTGTGTTAATGGCGGAGTCAGGCAGCAGTTACTTTAAGGGAGGTAATCACTGCAGAGTAAGTCTTAATTAATCGTGCGGTTGAGAAGTCTCTAGCTTTAGATTTAACAGTAATAGTTAAGGTATATATATATATATATATATATATATATATATATATATATATATATATATATATATTTTAAGTTTCAGCTTAGAGCTGCGGCCATGCTGATGCACCACCGTGTTGCTACACTGTTATTACAGGGAGCCTCTTACAATATGTGGTACTTGGTGAAGAATGGAGTTTGATTTAGCAACCCTCATTTGCACCCCCTCCGCGAAGTAGGTTCATCTGGGACTCTCGATAGGAAGAGGTCCAACTTTGATTTAAAAACTCCTACATCTACTTTGTGCAGGTTCTTCAGGCTCTTTGGAAGAATATTAAAAAGCTGTGGGCCCCTGAATCCCAAGCTGTTGCAGTAACTGGTCCTTAAGCGTGATGGCATTGCTGGGATCTTTGGCACTATGCAGTGTCGTCCCGTTCTGGCATTGGTGTAGCTTTCAATGCCAAAATTTGGCACAATTCCTTCCAGGATCTTCCAGATGTATATTACTGCATACCTCTCCCGCCTTCTCTCCAGGGAGTAGAGTCTTAGCTGTTTCAGCCTTTCCCAGTAGCTGAGCAGTTGCAAAGAGACAATCTTCTTTGTGAATCTCCTCTGGATTGCTTCAAGGTCTGCTGTTAATTTCAGACTGGTGGGTGACCACAGCTGTGAGCAGTAATCCAGGCGGCTGAGGACGAATGTCCTCCAGAGTATCATCATGGTTTCCTTATCTCTGGTATATATATATATATATATATATATATATATATATATATATATATATATATATATATATATATATATATATATATATAAGGATTTACTTTTCGTAATGATATATATATAAGGATTTACTTTTCGTAATGAGATAAAAAAAACCAAGGCTGTGTACATTATAGAACATTTATAAACAGAAGGTCTTACGGCTGTTTCCAGGATATTTATCATATCCCTTCATCGGAGACGGTGGTTAAAAGGACTTTTATAATTCTTCAAGTAGAGTTTACGGAAAAATCATTTTACAATTTATAAATGAACATTTTTTTATTTCATCGGATATAAAAAATAAAAATCTCGACTCCGTCGGTCACGAATGACCATGGGTGCACCTAAAAGGTTCCCCTCCAGGGTACAAATCTTGGCGCAAAGTCGACCCACCAGCGAATTGACAACCTAGAGTTGTTTGTATGGAAGACCAGCGGTCGCCCATGCATACCAGCCTTCCTTCTCCACGCCATTAATGTTATCTAAGGGAAAGGTAAAGGGGCCGATACAACTTGGCACCAGTGACGTCGCAGCTCATTTCTACAGCTGAGTGAACTGGAGCAACGTGAAACAAACTGTCTTGCTCAAGAACACAACACGCAGCCCGGTCCGGGAATCGCACTCACAACCTCACGATCGTAAGCTCGACGTTCCAACCACTGAGCCATGCGCCTTCACTTCATCGGATATAATTCAAACAAAAGACAAAGCGGACATGAGCGTATACCAAACATCGTATTAAACTTTTAAAATCATTTACATTTCCAATAAAACTAATAAACACATAAGATAACTATAGCTTCAAAATGGAGTTTAAGGAGACACTTGAAAAATTGGCTTCAAGGATTATCGTGCACACTAATCTTAAAGCCCTTTTAGAAAATCCAATAAGCGTTACAGTATATCAAGTAGTGTCTCTCCTGCACCTTTCCATCAATTTTGATCCCAATGAAATATATAGTGATTTTTAAAGTAAATGACAATATAAAATATTTAGATCTGCGCGAACTCTTACACCACTTTCAATGACCACAATGTCATCCAGCCACAGTTGAATGAAATTGTTCGTCTTATTCACTTCAAGACATAAATTAAGCAACTTCAAATCTTTGGCAAATAATGCAACTATAAATAAATATATTGCAAAAATATTCTCGATTCTATCATTCTTGATATCTATCTATCAATCTATCTATCTGTCTATTTAGCAATCTATCTATCTATCTATCTATCTATCTATCTATCTATCTATCTATCTGTCTATCTATCTATCTATCTATCTATCTATCTATCTATCTATCTATCTTTCTATCTGTCTATCTATCTATCTATCTGGGCGCCGTTTGTGAGGCACGCCTTCCCGCAGCTCGTCTCACTCACCGAACTGCAAACATGGATCAGGAAGAGACCGAAACTGGGCGAATGGCACCGCGAGTGTCGCCAAGCTCTACAACAGCTCTGCCGTCCGGGATCAAACTTGTGCAACTTCCAAACGACCAATGCGTTCTATAGAGGACTAGTGGAGGGGAGGTCTGACGACACTCTCGGGGCAAACCTGGGTGTCGACGAGAAATTCTTAACCCGCCTTTTCAAGACGACGTTCGGGCCGGGGCCAATGGATAATTTCCAGAGATCCCTGGCTTGGCAATGCTATCGAGACGCACTACCAGTTCGAGAGAAGATCTACAGACACGGTTCGAAAACCACCGGACCGACCTGCCCGAGATGCGGTCAGAGCGACGAAACCGTTCTGCACGCACTCGTGCAGTGTCCAGATATTTCAGAGCTGTGGACCTTCGTCGAACGGCTGTTGTCGCGTGTGGGACGAGCCCACTTATCAGCCGAGTCTATCGTGAATATTGTTCCGCCACCTTCCTTTAAACGGGAAGGAAAAACGGTTTTTGTAACACTGATAGCTATGGCAAAAGAATGCGTGTGGTGGACGCGTTTGAAAGGTCTACAAACAAACACTTTCCTCTCTGGTCAGTCCCTCGTCAACTTTTTCAAGTACCACTTGAAAAGGAGGATGAGGATAGAGAGGAAAGTGTTGTCGAATGAAAGTTTCAATAAAAAATGGGTAAATGTGGCAAGAATGGTAAGAATGAAAGACGACACCATTTTAAGCATAGACTTGTAACAAAAAGAGACAAAAAGAGAGAAGGTACTTACTTTCATGTACCTTAAAAAAAAAAAGCCTTTTCTCTCCACGGATAAACCTAATCTGTTCCCCGTTTTTTACATCGACTGTGATACACGATCCCTATTGATCGCCCCCTCCCAGGTTTTTTTTTTTTTATTTCTTCCCGCGATCCCTTTTGATCCAAATTATCCCCCCCCCCCCAAAAGCTCTACTTTGTAATTTGTCCATTTTCTGTATTTAGCCCGGTGTGGCTATAATAAAAAGATATCTATCTATCTATCCCCTTCAGTTATGATATAGCAGTACATCTGTTATAAAATGGTTTATCAGTATAAATAACACGCAACAAAATAGGTCTTCACATTATGATAGAGCAGCGTTATATTTCTCCATAATTTTATCTTTTCTCCCGAAAGCCGTAATTTTTGTCAGTAATTTTATTTCAGTCAGTATATCTGATATCAAGTCCAACGCACATGTTCAAGAAATCTCATCTAATTTTTCACAACAGTTTTGGCGTTAAAACGAATGGTAAAGAAGTGCTTAACGTCTGTGTCGGCTCGGCATGATGGCGCCGAATTATGCGAAGTTATCGATTTTCGTATTTTAGATTTACTTCAACGTAGATTGCCTTTCCCGTAGAATGTCTTATACTGATTGATGATGTAATTACCTCTCGTAATATGAACGTTCATGAATTAGATAAATTCAGAATGCAGAATATCGGAATATTTAAAGAATTTAGATTCAAGGATCAGAGTGAGACTAATCTAAGTGTCATGTTTCTGAAAGCTACTTCGATAATAATAAATGCAGCTCTTATAAAAAATCCCAAGAAAACACTCTGCCATATAAAGGAGTCTGATCCCTTTTACACAATTTAAAATAAAGATAGTTAGCAATAATTTTTAAACGAATATCTTGCATATCTTCAGATAAGTTATCCATCGATTGATATAAGCATTATTATAATGATGCATTAAAGAATAGCGGTTTTAGACAAAATCACACCCCACCTCCCGCACACACAAATGTCAATGTTTATGAGCTTAAAATTAGGGAAAAGAAATAGCCCCACCCTTATAGTTTGCACTCCACCCTTGCATTGCTAGAAACTTTTTAAATTTAGAATGTAAAGATTTCGTTTTAGATATTACACGACAAATTAAATTTATAATTATTCGTGTATTATTTAATTCACTGCGAAAAATTAAATAGCAAAAGTATTTCTCATGCAGTTCAAGTTTTTCGTTTAGAAGCAACAGTAATAGCTGTATTTCTCGTTCACCTAGTGGTCAATACCATTTCAAAGTTTTAGTCATTGCGCTAAAGTCTCCCTTATGGACAATATTCCCCAAATTCTGTATAGGGATTACAGAAAATATTATGAAATTCAATACATCCATCTCTGAGAATTTAGAAAAAAGTCATGCCATATCCTCATCCTGATATATTTTGTAATATTTAATATGTAAAAACGCTTAAGTTTAGGCCTTTTCACCATACACACATTCTTAATGTTTCTTATTGATATTTTCATGCAAGGAGACAGCTACGGGTATGTTTCGGTATTGCTGGATGTCATCAGTGCAGGAGGATCTAATAAAGCAGGCTTTGATCACTTGACAAGTTTTCGAATATAGAAAACAAGGTTAATAGAATTCAGTAGTTCGATCAATAGAATTGCCTACTTATTATATCAGCATGTAAGTGGTTGAGTATCTCTCAGACCAGTGTACTCAGTTCTCTAGAAGAATTAGTGTGTCACAGAGTAGCAAGTCGGGATCTTTGAATTACAGGTACAATCTTTTCAAAGGGGTTCAACACCTTATTTTATTCTGAAGGCAGTGGTCTTGTTCGTTGCCCCATGTTGTGCGATCGAATCCGGGATCTCGTGACTGTAAAGCGAACATCTTAAACATTTATTCAGGCTACAGATAATCCCGTATTATGCTATAAGGGCACTAGAGCCAATCAAATCTCTCTTCCCTGAAAAATTAATCACATGACTAATGAAATAAGGAATCAACATGTCAAGCGATGTGGATGATGGGAGGGGACCAGACACCACTTCTAATAATGCCAATTAGTTCCTGCGTTGTCAACGACTTCCTCTTGTTTTCCGGTTCGATGAGAAAATTAAAGTCACGTTGTTGTTATTGTTATTTAAAACCAATCAGGTTTAATTGAGTGGAACTACGACTCGAAGCAATTCATTTGAACAACTAGCTATGATCCACAGATGACTTCATCTCTCGAATGGTGTTACAACCGTGACAATCCCATCATTTTTCCTCAACATATAGAGTGTATCGAGCACTATATTACATTATATGATGTATAGTAAATCTTATTTTTGTTAAATAGTAAGGCATGATTTGAGAGAGATTTATATTTATTTTGATTTTATGTCTCTCAGGTTCACTGATCGCATTTGTTTGCTTGTTCTTCATGTTTTTCGCCTAAGACTAAATCATCTTTATGCCAAGAGACTTATAACCAAAGCAGTATCAGCCATCAACATTGAACCTTTCAATTATGTATTTATTGAACGTCAAGGACGACTTTATCAAATGCATCTTCCTTTTACAAAATTTTAGGCCGTGATTGAAGAGAGATTTTAATTATTAAGTTTAGTGCATACAATAACCAAATTGTATGCGTTTTTATTTGGTTAAAATGGTGGCTGTTTCTCGTTAAACTTAGATCGGTTAGAAAAACGGTCTCACATCAAAATTTTTATACAATTCCGTATATTCGAAGCTTTCGGCTTGGCTTCACAAGGACGCTTTCACACAATGACCCCAAAAGTTTGCATCAACTTCACGTTTTAAAACTAAGTACAGTAATCGCTCGCCATATCGCGGTTCACCTATCGCGGTTTATCATTTAAGCTTACGTCGATTCCTCCGCGGTGTTGCTTTGCATTTATAATAAAACAGACATACACATTATAAATATATATATATATATATATATATATATATATATATATATATATATATATATAATATATAGTTTTAGGGAAAATAACCAAGTTTCAAGAACTCATCGATGAAAATCCACTATCACATTATTACTTTTTCTATATGTGATAGTGGATTTTCATCGATGAGTTCTTGAAACTTGGTTATTTTCCCTAAAACTATATATTTTACATATATTTTAATCTATAAAGCTCAATTTAATTTAAATTTCTTATAAATTGACTTTAATTGAGTTTTTACCTGTAATTTTGGATTTTGTCCCTAATATTATTATTATTATTATTATTATTATTATTATTATTATTATTATTATTATTATTATTATATATATATATATATACTGTACAGTGCTGTTTCTACTTCGCTGATTATCCCCCAATACGGGGGTGTCTTTGGAACGTAATACCCGCGATAATCGAGGGATGTATTCAAGTTTTGGGGTTAACTGTGTTTATATTGATTATGGTACTTAAGATTTTCACACTGTTTGCCACAAGAGAGTCTGCATGTGGCCATTAGAAATTGCAGTCATTCCTCTCTCAAACTATTCTCTATCGTCTGGAAAAGGAAGGACTGACTGGGCAATAATAGAGGCTGATTAACCATGGGTAGATTCCATGTGGATCTAGGCTTGCACGATAAAGATTGACCTGGGACTAATTACCACCAATAATAACGTCGCCACAATCTCTTCGCTTTTTATGTCTTTTGTTTAAAACATTCTAACGAGGCTCACTTTCGGGAAAGGGGGAGAGAGAGGGTAGAGAGAGAGGGGGAGAGGGGGATAGGGGGATAGGGGGAGGGGGAGAGGGGAAGAGAGAGGGGGGAGAGATGAAGAGAGAGAAACAAATAGACAGAGTCAGAGAGAGGGACAGACAGAGGGTGAGAGAGACGGAGGGGGAGAAAGTGAAAATGTGTGTTTATGTACGTGATAGGATGATGTTGTGTGTGTGCATATGTGTATGTGTGTGTGTGTGTGTGTGTGTGTGTGTGTGTGTGTGTGTGTGTGTTCGTATGTGTGTGTGTGTGAATTTTCAGCAGTAATATATATTGTTATAAACTGACAACATTGATGTCACGGCTGGGTACTCCAGTCGGAATGTCACTTCATTAGTGTCGAACCCCCACGGTTGGGCGACGAACAACAATAACACTAAAAGCACCCACACAAAAGAAAAACATTACCACCAAACCTAGAACAATAACAACAACAACAACAACAACAATATAAACAACAAAGATTCTTATATAAGCAAGATAAGCAGGGAACATTTTCTTTCATCACAAAATGATTCTTATAGATATCTTTTACTTGTTTCAGTCATTAGACTGCGGCCATGCTGGGGCACCGAATGGACCCCTTCCCCCTCAGTACCTGTTTTTAAAGCCTAATATTCATGCTATCGGTCTTTATTCGGAAATTACTCCTCAGTGACATGAAAAGTGCAAAAACGTGTACGAAAGCATAGACTTAGCCATGCAGTGTCCAGAAAAGACAGAATGGTCATAGTTGGAACGCCATTGATCAAAGTGTGCTCGTTCGACACTGAGCTGGATCTCAATATTGGGTTGGTGCATAATCATTGCGGCTTTTGTTCAACAAATTTTATTCAACAAAAACAATAACAATATTCAACAAAAACATTTTTAAATGACGGTCTGACCGTCTGCCAAGCAAATGGGAAGCAGTAATTGAAGTAGATGGTGAATATGCTCCGGAATAATCATTTAAAGATGTTTTTATCACATGTTATTGTTTTTGTTGAATAAAATTTGTTGAAAAACAGCCGCAATAATTATGCACCAACTCAATAACATCTATAAATAAAGAAGAGTACATTAAATAATGGAAAAGAATGCTGAGGTCACAACAACGTAATCATAGTATTATTGTATTATTGTTAATCCCTTCCTTCGCGAGAAATGCCAGGCTCAAAGGGCCCGTTTGCCGGTTTACATGGCGTATAAATTCCCTACCTGGATGGGACGTCAGTCTGTCGCAGCATTACTCATTTTTTTTTGCCAGCTGAGTGGGCTGGAGGAAACGTGAAAGGAAGTGTTTTGCTCAAGAACACAACGCGTCGCCCGGTCTAGGAATCGAAACCATAATCTAACGATCAGAAGTCCAACGCCCCCAACCAACCACTAAGCCACGCGCATCCACATTATTGTTAATACAAGTCACAACCAACAACTAATGTGTTTTCTTACATCTGCCACTCCTACCACCACCAACACCAGCAGCAGCACCAGCAGCACTAGCGCCTCACTACTACTACTACTACTACTACTACTACTACTACTACTACTACTACTACTACTGCTGCTGCTGCTACTACTACTACTACTACTACTACTACTACTACTACTACACTGTTCTGTCTAGCAACAACCCTGTGTCCTGCCTTATTTCGGTACAGTACTTAAACACAATGTCAGTTTAACCTTGACCACACGGATTAAAAAACCCACAAGCTCATATATATTCGTCTATGAATGTATGTATATATATATAAATAAATATATATACGTGTGTGTGTGTGTGTGTTTGTGTGTGTGTGTGAGTGTGTGTGTGAATACATATGCGTATATACAGCTCTATCTATCTATCTATCTATCTATCTATCTATCTTCCTTCCTTCCTTTCTTTATATACACGTACATACATACGTACATGCATACATACATAAACATACACGCACACACAAACACACAAATACACACGCACGCGTACACAGAGACACGCTACGTAGACAGTGATGTCGATAGTAATGATTATAAGGCGACCAATCTTACAATGAAAAGAGCGGCAAGAACAGCACGAGCTCTTTTTCTCTTTGCAGTTTGCATTTTAGGATTTTGTCTTTTTTTGGGTGTTATTGCAGGTGCCTTTATTGGTGTGTGGTGCTATCTTCTTCTTTCTGTCCTGTATTTTTGTTGCTTTTTTCCTTCATAGAAGCAGTCTCTCAGGTGGTTTCTGCTTTTACACGTGTAGCAAGTAGGCCTTCTACCCTACGTCAGTGGTTTGATTGACGTCTTTTTAGCTTCCTGAATGGAGCACCAATCTGAGATTGCAATATGATCCTCAGGCACATTAGTACTTGGAAGAGCATGTTAACTCCGGTCATACAAATTTTGCTGTGATTCACTTCTGCGCTGATCTTTTGCCTAAACTTTGCAGCTAAAATCACAAAATACCAAGGGTGTGTATCAGTTCTAAAGTAATGAGCCTCACTTTTCTTGTACTTTTGAACTGGAGAGGTAAGCTGTGGCATAGCATGTAACACTTAAACTTCGACTGAATTTTCGACTTGTTCACAGTCCTGCAACTCTGGCATATACTCATATGTACAATCATTCGTTCGAGCGAGTTCACATTCTGCCACACATCGACCAGGGCTATTTTTAACTTTTATTCTTACGGCACACAATAAGGATAGTTTCTGTATACAAACAAGAGTAACATATCTCATGTTTGCAAACTGCAGACATATTACTTTCTTTTTCGAAGAAAGAGGTACTCTTGTTTGTAACATAGCTCATCCTAAGCCCTTTTCGGAAACTCGTTCATATCCGCTATCTCTTAGTGAATAGCAACGATAGGAAACATATTTTGTTGCTATTGTTTACGTTGCTCGCTGTTGATAATCTACTTATTTCTACAAGTACTATTAAGATGGTTTTACCAATTTCTATTCTATTTATGTGGATACTTCAGAGTAATAGATCACTAGACTTGTCTAAATAAACAATTGCACTCTTTGTTAATAACGGGTACTTCGCTTCTTGATCCCTATCTACCAACGAGACACAAACACATACAAACAAACACACACACACACACACACACACACACACACACACACACACACCTACGCATGCACCGCACAAACACATAAGTACATAAGGTTTAGCATGCATGGATGAGTCTGTCTTTGTACGCGTGTATACGTCTGTACGAAGCGTAGCAACGTATGCCAACTGGCAGGTTAGAATAAATGCTTATTATATGTGTACAGACGTCCGTACAAAGATGAATCCCATCACACGTGTGTACGTGAATAATGTTGAATTTCCTTGTATGTATGTGTATAGCCACACTCTTGGATGAGTGCGTTTGTGTTCTACATGAATTCATACCCTGAAAAACTGACAATAATTCAATGTCTGCATTCTAACAGTAAGTATTTGTTTTACAGATCTAGGCCACGTTTGATTGAGGAATCTATGATAATTAAAGGCAGGCCGTCCCTCCTGCTTTTTTACACGATAGTGTAGAATTTGAGGTAAATTTTCTTAGCATTTTTAAGCAAGACAAGCGACTACATAAAGACTGCAATGTTCGCGTGGCAGCTGTAACATGAGCCGATAAGGTAGTATCGTATTGATAATTTAATGAAAGATATCACACACTAAGCTATCGCGTTGAGAACTTAATGAAAGTTATAACACATCAAAGTGCTGCGGTTATAATGTAGTGAAAAATAAAACACATTATCGTGTCATGTTTATAATATTGTGGAATATTTCACGTGCTACAATGTTCTGTAGATGACGTAGAGACGAATACAAAACACGGTTTCCATATTGGTTTCAAATTTTGAGACAAAGCCAGCAAGTTCGGAGGAGGAAGTAAGGCAATAACATCGAAGCCGGTGTCCAACTGGTACTTATCTTATCGACCCCGAAAGGATGAAGGACAAATCTGGCCTCGGGTGGAATTTGAACTCAGAACATTAAGAGAGACGAAATGCTGCAAAGCATTTCGTCCGGCGCGCTACAGATTCTTCTTTCACGTCTCCGCCTTAATAATAATAATAATAATAATAATAATAATAATAATAATAATAATGCTGATGATGATGATAGGAAAACACTCGGCGAGAAATGGAAGAAAATTTGAAGAAAAAAGAAAAACGACAACAACAACAACAACATAATAATAATAATAATAATAATAATAATAATAATAATAATAATAATAATAATAATAATAATTTCTACTATAGGCACACGGCCTGAAATTTTGGGGGAAGGGGTAAGTCAATTACATCGACTCCAGTGTTCAACTGGTACTTATTTTATCGATCTCAAAGGGACGAAAGGCAAAATCGACGTCGGTGGAATTTGAACTCAGAACGTAAAGACGGACGAAATGCCGCAAAACATTTTGTCCGCTGTGCTAACGATTCTGCCAGCCCGCCGCATTACACAGTTTTCATTTGTGTAAAATATAGCAATCTGTGTCATACGGAAAACATAGTTCAAGATGTCCTACATTATAATGATGATAATGTAGTGAAACATTATCACTTTCACTTTCTAAGATATAATGCTGTTAATGTAGTGAAATATTACATATACAGTGTCATGTTGATACTGCAGCGAAAGTTGTATAATATGGTATTAATTCGATTACGTACGGGAAAGATATAACTCACTAAAATGTAATGTTGATGATATAGGTTTCAAATTTTGCCACAAGGCCAGCAATTCCGATGGAGAAGGTAAATCGATTAAATCGACCCCAGTGTTTAACTGGTATTAATTTTATCGACCCATCAAAAAAAAAAAAAAAGGAAAGGAAAAATCGCCCCTAGCAGCACTGGAACTTAGAACGTAAAAACCGACATGATAACGATTCCGTAAGCTCGTATCTTTGTAATGTTGATAGTATCTAGAACCCTATAACACACGAACCACCACAGGAGTTAGTTCTTGTTGTGGTGTAGTAACTTGTGTCTCTCAGTAACCCCGAGATCTATACCAGCGGAGCGCAAACTCCCAGTTCGGCCCCGTATGACAGACATGTCGCATGACTATGGCTACACTAATATAGACCTCTTCTTCTCAGAGATAGAAATGGCTTTGCGTAGAACCAAAACGCCAACTCAGAAAAAACTTAGCTAAGTTACAGAAGCATTGATGACAATTAACAATCAACAAGGCCCCGGAGGGGAATGCCTTCTCTTAGAGAAGCAGAAATGACCGCCCAGAGCTGAGGACAGTAGCGAAAAGTCGTCGATGACTTATATTTCATGGAGAGCGAAGGGTTTACGTAGTAAAGTGTAAGTTATCTTTTATTTTTTATTTGTTTCAGTTATTAGACTGCGGCCATGCTGGGGCACCACCTTGAAGAGTTTCTAGTTGAATGAATCGACCCCAGTACTTTTTTTTCAAGCCTGGTACTTATTCTGTCAAACTCTTTTGCCAAACCGCTAAATTACGGGGACGTAAACACGCCAACGCCGGTGGTGGGGACAAACGCAGACACAAAGATACACACACACCCTCACACACAAACACACATACACTCGTGCATATACATACATATATACGACAGGCTTCATTCAATTTCCAACTATGGATTCCACTCAGAAGGCTTTGGTCGGCCCGAGGTTATAGCTGAAGACACGCGCCCCCAAGGTGCCACGCAGTGGGACTGAACCCAGAACCATGTGGTTAGGAAGCAAACTTCTTACCACACAGCTACGCCTGCACCTATTTATGGAGAAAAATAAGTTGTAAATTATCCTTTACAATTTGTTTTGCCAGACAGAACATGTTGTTGTTGCTGTTACTGTTGTTCATGATGGTGGTGGTCGTGGTGGCTATTGTATTGGTAGTAGTTGTATCAGACCCTGCGTCAGCCCCGATTGTATACACTTGTGATCTAAGACGTTTATACTAAGACCCTCTCCTGTCTTTTTCAGCCATTACGCACCCGGGCCGACCTTATCTATTTTCTTAGTAACTCTCACTGCTATCTCTAGCACGTCAGGCATCGACATCAAAGCGCCTTCAAAATAAAACCGTTTGTGATGCTACTCATTAAGACTAATTCAATGAATGGGTGCAGTAAACTCCTGCTTAATTCCAAATAATGTGAAACATTTAGTCTGGCGCTGGTTTGTTTATGTTTACACAATTATAAAACCTCAAATTTTTCAGTATCTGCCTCCATAAAATACAGCAGTACATTGACTCAAAATACATACATTATCCATGTGTATGTGTAACCATATATATATATATATATATATATATATATATATATATATATATATATATAACATACATACGTATGTATAACGATATATACATATATATATTGGGAGAAGTAAATTGTATGTGTATTTGTGATAGGTACATATATAATATATATACACATATATCCAAAACATACATACATGTGTGTGTGTGTGTGTGTGTGTGTGTGTGAATGGTTGGGGTGAATGAGAATCAGAGACAAACACAAAGACAGACAGATAGACTGACAGACAAACAGCCAGACAGCCAGAAGTTATGTCTCTTCATATATGAGAATGTTAATATACAATTGGAAATGTAGAAAAAATATATATCTTGCTTTAGATCTGTGATTATAGAAATTAAAATGTTACAAATTCTGTTTTGTAAAGTACGAAAAATGCAAATTTGTACAGAATACAGACAAATTTCAAATGCTATACGAAATCAATAGCAATTTAAATAAAGTTAGAAGACACATTAATGTCACAAATGATCATTAATTGACTGAATTCCACTACAATTTTTTTTTAATCGCTTGCTATTGTACATAAATCGTTTATTTTACCGTAAAAATTATGTTCGTTCTTTATACAATTTTTCACGATAAACCAAAAGCGGTATATATTTAAAATATACACGCACAAAGACATATACACATACATATATATCTTATATAATATATAATATATGTACACGTATGTATGTGAATATATATATATATATATATATATATATATATATATATATATATGCATATATATTATACGTACAAACACACAAAGATGCACGCACGTATACACACATATATGCATTAAAAAATCACATATGGTTTTGTTTGATCAAATATTAAAATATTTTTAAGCATTAATAAAATAGAGGTGATACATCATCGACATTAATGAGCGAAATGTAAGCGAGAAAAACGAAGCACAAAAACTAGAACAAGAAGCAAAACAGAACCTTTTGATACAAACTATAATAATATACATGTTTAGTAATATTTAATGGTTCTTAATAATGTACTATTTAGCGAGGAGTTCTAGAAGCTGCTGAATGGATGTTGAATCTTGGCTGACTGTGTTTGCAAAACAAGTTCGTTTCCCGGCAGATGAACTCAGTTTATTCCACCCGGGATTTCCTCCTTGAAGCCGGTCAATTTGCGGCTGAATTAAGTTTAAGATTGTCTCGGGACACAAGGCTAGTTAGGTCGGGGTAATCTCCATAGCGTTTAAGTGAATGAGAGCATAAAAATCACTCACTTAATACAACATCGGTTCGTTATAGGGCTAATTCCTCTCCCAACTGCAACTGACATTTATTTGCTACTGTATCGACTGAAATGATAGCTGATATAAATGACGGTTGGCTGGTTGGTTGGTTGGTTGGTTGCTTAGCTGATATCATCAGTCACGTTTTGTATTTTTAACAGAAAAGCTGAGAGAGTAAACGACAAAGTACATTATTTACATTATTTACCTTATTTACATTTGACGGATATCTGTCCTCATGTAGGTTGTTGTTAACACAACGTTTCGGCTGATATGCCCTCCAGCCTTTATCAGGTGCCTTGGGGAAATTTCGAACTGGGGTTCTCATTCCTAAGGTATTTTTCGATGTTATTATTATTATTATTATTATTATTATTATTATTATTATTATTATTATGATTACAATGAATGGAAAAAGCTACACACACGTACAATGAAAAAGGATCAAAAGAAGTGGAAGTGGAGCACCAAGAAAATTTGATGAAAGCTAAATTATAAATATTTAATTCTTTATTGCTCACCAGGGGGCTAAACATACAGGGAACAAACAAGGGATTAAGTCGATTACATCGACCCCAGTGCGTAACTGGCACTTATTCAATCGACCTCGGAAGGATGAAAGGCAAAGTCGACCTCTGTGGAATTTGAACTCAGAACGTAACGGCAGACAAAATACCACTAAGCATTTCGCCCGGCGAGCTAACGAAATGCTTAGCGGTATTTCGTCTGCTGTTACGTTCTGAGTTCAAATTACGCCGAGGTCGACTTTGCCTTTCATCCTTTCGAGGTTGATTAAATAAGTACCAGTTACGCACTGGGGTCAATGTAATCAACTTAATCCGTTTGTCTGTCCTTGTTTGTCCCCTCTATGTTTAGCCCCTTGTGGGCAATAAAGAAATAAGAAATTGATTAGGGAATATAGAGCAAGGGTTCTCAACCATTTTTTTTTTACCTATGGACCCCATTTCATCACTATTTTATTCTGGTAGACTCCCACAACCATTCAATTTTTATAAACTAGTTCTACCGAAACTTCTTACAAAATTCCTATTTTGTTTTTCACGCATTCACTTGTGTAGGTTGAATGATGAAAAAAATTAGAGAAAGAAACCCAGATGTTTCTTGTAATACATACAAATACATACATCTAAAGCAAATTTTTTTCAGGGGCCCTTAAAGTACTATACTAGATCCACAATTCACTATTCTGTTGCATGGACCATCAAAAATTTTATATGGATTTTCAAAGGCCATATGGGTCCCCGTTGAGAGCCACTGATATCGAGGCCCAAATCTTCAACCAAAAAAAAATCTAGTACAGTAATCCCTCGACTATCGTAGGTGTTACGTTCCAAAACCCTCCGCGATAGGTGAAAATCCGCGAAGTAGAAACAACACTGTACTGTATACGTATATTTTATTATTTCTATAATTTGCATATACAAGAACACGGATGAATCGACGTAAGCCTGAATAATAAACCGCGATAGGTGAACCGCAATATGGCGCGGGATTACTGTATTAACATAACCCTCACGACAGAAATGTAACTCAGAAATACGAATACGTTCCCTCTGGGGTAATCAATGCCCTTGGAAATAAATAGAGCATACAGCTGATGCATCAACATTGAGGTATCAGAAAAACATATCTAATATTATGCCTGGCTGCTTTGTCACATAACCTGCTAGAAATAACAGCTTACAATTCCTTGTTACACTGTTTTAGAAGTGGAGCCATATGTTGATTTTTGTTATTCTGGATACGTTATGTTTAAACAATGAAGGTATGTTGATATTTGGAAAGTCATTCTATCCATTGCAGCAAAATAACAACTTCTCTCCTATAAATCTACTCAGTCTGCGACGATTTGGGCTTAGATCCCCGTGGTAAGTAGCTTGCTTACCAACCACATGGTTCCGGGTTCAGTCCCACTGCGTGACACCTTGGGCAAGTGTCTTCCACTATAGCATCGGGCCGACCAAAGCCTTGTGAGTGGATTTGGTAGACGGAAACTGAAAGAAGCTCGTCGTATATATGTATGTATGTGTGTTTGTGTGTCTGTGTTTGTCCCCCCAGCATCGCTTGACAACCGATGCTGGTGTGTTTACGTCCCCGTAACTTAGCGGTTCGGCAAAAAGAGACCGATAGAATAAGTACTAGGTTTACAAAGAATAAGTCCTGGGGTTGATTTGCTTGACTAAAGGTGGTGCTCCAGCATGGCCGCAGTCAAATGACTGAAACAAGTAAAAGAGTAAAGAGTAAAGAGTAGTGCCAACAGTTTTGGTACTTTAAAACTGATTTCTGACCATTATAGGATGAGAAAATGTTTGTGAAATAAGGGGATGTAGTAGATTTTTATCGATTGTATGTATCATTATTTATTTCAATAACATCGGCATGATTTGAACTCAAAAATGTAAGCCCCGTTATAGGGTAGACCTGGAAAAGTGTTTCACTCATTTCTAGTTTGTGTGATTTGTGTATGCGAGTACGTAGCTTCATGTATATGTATGTGCATGGCTATATTTGCGAGATTGTAAGCATGTGTTGTAAGCATGTATGTTGTACGTGCCAGTGCTAGAATACTTGCAAGTGAGTGTTAATATGTAGGAATGTATATGCATGTGACATGTGGGAGTGTATCAATGCACGCATGCGTGTCTATACAAGATATGTTCGTGTGCATGAGCGAGATTGTGAAAGCGAATGTGTTTATGTGACGTGCAAGTGTAACTTTAAAAGTTACTTGTTCTATTTCGCAAATTATTCAAAAACAACACCTTACAGTCACGGGTCAGTTAATAAAAAACGAAAACAAAAAAAAAAAGGCAACAAGTACATTACAAACATTTTTAAAAAATAGTAATCCAAGACAGTGACCCAATACAAAAACGTAAAACCAATAAATTTGCGTATACGTAAGTGTGGTTTCATATTACATCACATCCGTCTGGAAAACCTGCTTTTTCAATGCTAAAGTCCATTGCGAAGACATTAGAGAAAAAAAATTTTCGTTATAAGCATACTTCAATGATACTATTATTAATATTGCAGTTGTTGCCAAATACTTAAAAAAAAAAAAATTATTATTATTATTATTATTATTATTATTATTATTATTATTATTGTTATTATTATTATTATTATTATTATTATTAGATGGTGAGGTTTAGTGATCGTTACCAGCTTCAAGGCGAAATTGCAATGGCTAAAATGCTTTTTTTTTTTTTTAAGAATTTAATAATTAGATCTGTCCTGAGATATGCATAATATCCACATGCACTCACATGCACGATGTATACACACCCACATGCGTATATACGAATACACAACATATATGAATAGGCAGATAAAACTACTCATTCAAATATACGCGTGTGTGTGTGTGTGTGTGTGTGTGTGTGTGTGTGTGTGTGTGTGTGTGTGAATAGACAACAGCTGATATTTCGTCGCAACAAATGCCATATTCATACCTATGAAGCAACAAATAAAATGCAAATTAGAAAAAGATCAACATTAATTATGTAAGGGAATTATGTGTAATTTTATTCCGTTTCATGTTTAATCATAATTATATTTGATTTCTGTGTGTGCATCACATGTACTTTGTGTACGTTTTCCAATTATACGCATTTCACTGAGTCGGCAAATGAAGACTGTTGTTAAGGAGGAAAGTGATGAAAGTGCGAAAGAGAGAAAGAACTGGAGTGAGAGAGAGTGGGGAAGAGAGAAAGAGAGAATAAAGAGAAAAGAAGTCCGACATCTGCTTACATGATAACAGCGTTGAAGTAAGAAAGTAGAGCGTGACATAGTAAAAGAATTCTATATAAAAACTAGTTGGCCCCGTGCCGTCAAAAATGACGGCTAATTGTATTTTATATATAAATAAGGTACATAATAATCACACATACAAACATTCACATACGTTCCTTCTACACACACACACACACACACACACACACACACACACATACACACATATACTCACACAAAGTTGAAACGCTGTTTGATTTTTCTTTTCAGCGTTGAATGGTTGCCATCCCACTTCCAGTTTGAAATCACCCCTTCCTTCCTTATTCATCTATCACCCTTTCCTTTCTCGTTCATATGTTGTGACGGAGAAATACACAAAGGTGTTATAGTAGATTGTAGATTTCGTATCTAGAAAATGGTGTTTGCCTTTGGAAGAATTTCTTAATAAAAAACCATTGAGATATTCTCATGTCACGAAAACTTACAAACTGGAAGACGTCATAACGAAATACTGACTAATTAATAACTAATTAGAGCCCGCGCTCTTAACCACTACGCCAGATGACCTGAATAATAGTAATAATAATAATAATAATAAAAATAATAACATCGAAAAATACCTGGGGTCGATGTAATCGACTTAATCCCTTTGTCTGTTCTTGTTTGACCCCTCTATGTTTAGCCCCTTGAGGGCAATAAAGAATTAAGAAACGTTAGCACGCTGGAGGAAACGCTTAGCGGTATTTCGTCTGCCGTTACGTTCTGAGTTCAAATTCCGCCGAGGTCACCTTTGCCTTTCATCCTTTCGGGGTCTAAAATTAAGTACCTGTTGCGTACTGGGGTCGATCTAATCGACTGGCCCCCTCCCCCAAAATTCCGGGCTTTGTGCTTAGAGTAAAAAAAGAATCTATTCTAAGGCGGTGAGCTGGCAGAAACGTTAGCACGCCGGGCGAAATGCTTACCTTCTGAGTTGAAATTCCGCCGAGGTCGTCTTTGCCTTTCATCCTTTCGGGGTCGATAAATTAAGTACCAGTTGCGCACTGTGGTCGATCTAATCGACAGTTCCGTCCCCCCAAATTTTGGGGCTTGTGCCAAGAGTAGAAAAGAAATCATACGCACACACACACACGTACCACACACATATACACACGACACGTGCATATCCAATGTAATACTCTCTCTGTTCCTCTGTCTGTCTCTCTCTCCCCTCGGATTTACACATACAAATACACATTCATTCAAATCAATCACCACTCATAGAGAGAGAGAGGGGGAGAGAGAACGAAAGAGAGAGAGAGAGGGGCGGAGAAAGAATTAGAGTCACGCACTTTCTCACAGCTACACAGAAGCTGCCTTTCATTTTTATAGCTTTCTCTTTGGTATCCATCTGAAATTTTACACACACACACACACACACACACACACACGCATACACACACACACACACACACACACGCATACACACACACACACACACATACACACACACACACATAAATGCACGCACAAACCCATACACAAACGCACGTCTATACACACCCTTCACACTGACTAACACGCACGTACGCACACACACACACACACACATATAAATCCTAATA
>NC_142938.1:73084565-73089565 GCF_046866305.1 Octopus bimaculoides | reverse complement strand
TTTTAGCACGGGTTTTCAAGCGCTTAGCTTTTTCTGTAGGTGTTTCTAGTTCGTCTAATTCTTGAATTTGTTGCAATTGGAATTCACTTAGATATTCCTTTGCCTGTTTTGTTACTGAGTAAGATGCTTTCTTGCTTTCATATTTTAAGACAAGTTTTAGCATCCAGTCCTCAGAGTTTTTCATATAGGTGTCTAGGCCAATTGTGGCTACCTTCATTGATAATGCCAGCTGTAGTAGTCCTCGACCTCCCTCTTTTCTTGGCAGATAAAGACGTTCTATATCTGCCTTAGGGTGGTGCATTCTATGCATTGTCAACAGTTTTCGTATTTTTCTGTCAACATTACATATTTCAGTAATTGACCAGTTAACGATGTTGAAACTGTAAGTCACGACTGGTATGGCTAGAGCATTGATCGCTTCGATCCTGTTTCTCGCGTTCAGCTCTGTCTTCAGTATTGCTCTCACCCTGCGATAACATTCTCTTCTGATCCTTTCCCTCATCACTGAGTGCTTGATATTGTCCCCTTCAATTACCCCTAGGTATTTGTAGCTCTCCGCTGGTTCTAACTCTTTTATGACATTTTGCTGGTCAAGGTTCACATTAGATGTATTTGTCATTTTTCCTTTGATAAAGATAGCTTTTGCACATTTATCAAGGCCAAATTGCATCCTGATGTCATCACTGAATTGTTTAACAATCGCTAGTAGGCCTTTGAGTTGTTGGTCATTTTTTGCAAAGAGCTTTAAATCATCCATGTAAATGAGATGATTTATATTTTTATCAAATATTTTATAACCATACTGTGCATCATTGAGCAATTTTGAGAGCGGTATTAGGGCTAGACAGAAGAGGAGTGGTGATAGTGAGTCACCCTGGAAAATGCCACATGAAATTCTTACATCTCCAGCATTTAGAGATTCATTGTCATTGTTCAACATCAGTGTGGTTCTCCATGATCTCATACTTACAGATAAAAAGTTTCGCAGAGTAGGAGCTATTTTATACATTTCCAGACATTTCCTAATCCAGCTATGTGGTAGGCTATCAAAGGCCTTTTTATAGTCTATCCAGGCTATTGACAAGTTTTTGTGTCGCTTGTGACAATCTTCTAAGATCATCTTATTGATGAGTAGCTGATCTTTACAACCATAAGATCCACGTTTACAACCCTTTTGCTCATTAGGGAATATGCTACTTTCTATTAAAAAACTATAGGTGTACTCGGTTAGGACAGATGTTAGCGTCTTATACATTGTTGTTAAGCAGGTTATGGGGCGATAATTTTTTGGTTCGTTTGTTTCCTCATTTTTTGGAAGCAGGAATGTTAAACCATTAACTAGCCAAGAGGGCATCAAACTAGGATTTTGCAAAACATCGTTGTAAAGTTTTGTTAGCAGTTCATGGCTTTCTGGGAAGGCATTCAACCAGAAGTTAGGAATTTTATCCTTTCCTGGAGACTTATTATTATCATTATTATTATTATTATTATTATTATTATTATTATTATCATAATCATTATTATTATTATTATTATTATTATTATTATCATTATCATTATTATTATTATTATCATTATTATTGTTGTTGTTGTTGTTTCCTGAAAGTCAGTCATTGTCTTCAGTTTTTAGAGGCCAACTTGTATAAGCGTAAGAGGATTGTTTTCTTTTTGAAAGAGTTGCATAATTAAAACTCTCCTGGGACATACACGATGCTCACACACTAATAAGTATTAAAACAAATTGTATGCACGTCCTTACACGCATGCGTACCATACATACATACATACATGCATGCATACATACATACATACATAAATACATACACACACATACATACATACATACAACTATGTGTGCATTTGTGTGTGTGTGTGTGTGTGTGTGTGTGTGTGTGGTCTGATCAATAAATATCCGGACTGTTGCCATCGTAACGAAGTTATAGCAGACTTAGGGAAGCCGCTTGGTACGGATTGACCTTGAACACTGCTGTGCATGCATACTAAGTTTTGGCGTTCTAGCTCACTTCCGCTGTTTACAGCAGTGCTTGGAAGGAAAGTGTGTAGCGTGTGATCGTCACATTGACCATGACAGAGAACGTTGAGCAAAGAATCTGCATCAAAAGTCTGGCGATACCTGCTTAGAGAACTACGTGTGTGTGTGTGTGTGTGTGTGTGTGTGTGTGTGTGTGTGTGTGAGTATGTGTCTGTGTGTTTACATCGTAGCATTTATCCAACTTTGAATAGGGTCAACTCACTTCATCAAGTTGTCCCATCTGACACTAGACGTTAGCAAATGGCATTAGCTTTTATTAACCGAATGCTCTTTGAAGGACATGAAATTGCAGTTCCACGGAGGTCGAATATCTGTGTACAGGCTCCCTCGCTGCTTTATTTAATATATGTCATTAACACTGCCCATCTAAGGCGGTGAGCTAGCAGAATCGTTAGCATGCCGGGCGAAATGCTTAGTGGTATTTCGTCTGTCTTTACGTTCAGAGTTCAAATTCCGTCGAGGTCGACTTTGCCTTTCATCTTTTCAGGGTCGATAAATTAAGTACTAGTTATGTACTGGGCTCGATGTAATCGACTAGGACCTCCCCTAAATTTTACTTACTTCAGTCATCTTACTGCTGCAATGCTGGAGCACCTGCCACTAATTTTTCTGTCTTTCAGTAACAGTATTCTAGCCTCGCATAAAAACAATCCCAGATTTGGAAATACCCGTTATTTGCATTATATAACGATATGGTTATTATATAACGATATGGTTATTTCAACTAGCAATTTTAAGGAAGGGGGACAGTCGATGGCATGTCCCCCTCCACCCTCAGTATTTGATTAGTACTTACTTTATCGATCAGAAATTAATGAAAGAAAAGTCGATCTTGTCCGCATTTGAAATGCTTTTGAGCAACGCTTCTGCCAGCTCAACGTTTAATATAAAGAAAATAACGGAAATACTTGATGCAGATACAGAATAACCCCTATTGTTGAGTATGATAATACATTTTGCTTTACGTTAAATCCTTCATCGGGCCGTGAGGTCTCCAGCCTTTCGATCCCTTCATTGTTTTGCTAATGGAGGGAAGAGTTTGAGATCTTTATCCGGGAGTATAATGCTGGTCGCAAGATTTGACTTCGTGTATTCATGATATTGTTGCCTAGTGAGTGATTTTGTTCAAATATTTCATTATAGAATTTGCTTGCTGTTGAGCTGAGAGTATGCTTCATAAAGTTGTTTGTGTAACATTTGACTTGGTATAGCTGTTTATTGTTACTAGCCCTGTGTTCTTTGTATGATTACGCCGATACAAATGTTAGCCTGTTTACTGATTTATATACAGCGCATTTTTTTTTCTTTGTTCGTTTCTTATTTCTTGTGTTGTTGTTGTGTTTGCAATTGGTATAAAACGCGTTTGGCTCAAGCTTTTTCTTGTTTTTTTTTTTGTTTTATCAAGATGACTCTCTGGGGTTATATTATGCATGTTGGAGTATACATACTTATATGCATACATATGCATGTATATATCTATCTATATATACATATACAATTATATATACACACACAGACACACACAAACACACAATCACACACACATACATTTATGTATACATATCTGTTTGTGTACATATACTTGTATGGATGTGTGTATATGTATGAATCTATCTATCTATCTATCTATCTATCTATCTATCTATCTCTCTATCTATCTATCTTTCTCTCTCTCTCTCTCTCTCTCTCTCTCTCTCTCTCTCCCTCTCTCGCTCTCTCTACACACACATATATATGAACTTCATAAGTTAATCGTTTATTTGTTTGTCATTTATATATATACATATATATATACACACACATTTTTATAGATAGATAGAATAATAGATAGATAAATAGATGACAGATAGATAGATAGATGATAGACAAACAGACAGATAGATAAATAGATAGATAGATAGAATGATAGAATGATAGATAGATGGATATATATATATATATATTGATGTTTCTATGTAGATTTTACTCAATCCACAGCATATATTACAATATCTATATTAGTTATTGTTATAACATTTCCCCACCCCCACCACCACTTTTTAACTGTCAGCACTGAATATATCTGTCTCTCGGGTTGCAATTTTCTTTCTTAGATCATTGCAATGTGATTGTAATGCGTGATGGCGAGGAGGTCTCTCTTTTTACCCAATTTCTTTTATTATTTTTTTCTCTTTATTTTTTTCATCTTTACTTTAAATCCACAAAGATGTTTGAGGCCGTTAGCATTGTAGTAAAACCAGCTCTGTGCGTGTTTGTTGTTACATGGTGAACACTGGCTATTTTGATTGTTACTGTTCATTGATGTGTGCATGTACCCTTGCCGTGTATTATGTACGTTGCGCTTAGGTTTCAGTACACAGCTTATTATTATTATCATTATTATTATTATTATTATTATTATTATTATTATTATTATTATTATTATTATTATTATTATCATTATGTTTTTTTTTTATTGTTGCTACTGTTGTTTTTCTTGTAGTTACATTATCATAGAATGAATGGCAATATAGTTGCTGATCTGAAACTTTACAAGGAACATAATACTAATGTTTCTGTTTATTTCATTTCATTTTATTTCATTTTATTTTATCTTATTTTACTGTGTCATATTTCCATGTTAATTCAAGGTATGTTTTTTAGGTGAGTTCTGGACGCTATTGTCATCCTTGTTGTGCGTTCGCATGTGATGAAGGTTTTTGTGCTGCGATGCTCCTATCTTTTCGACCTTATAATTATCTGTTTTGCGACTAGTCATCACCATCGAATTTCTTTCACGCTTCGTGTTGTTCTCCGTGGTGGCCTGCGTTTTTCTCTCTACGAATTTTATATCGCCTGAATAGTATTTTCAGAATCCGATTATAGTGATGTCTGTTGTGTTGATGTTGTACATATTGTTGCTGTATTTCATTATATATATATATATATATATATATATATATATATG
>NC_142938.1:73042065-73079565 GCF_046866305.1 Octopus bimaculoides | reverse complement strand
TCTCTCAGTTTCCGTCTACCAAAATCCACTCGCAATAGGTAAGTTCGATCCAGGGATCCAAGCGTAGCAAGTTACTGAGCTTCAAGCATTTGCGTAGCAAGTACAGATGGCGAAAAGGTAACACTGTTCTATGCAACGTATTCATTAATACTATAAATGACACTTCCCAAATTAAAAGGAATCTCGATATGGGAAAAATGCAAATAAAATTCCAAACGTGACGTGCAGACTACAATTTTTTTTTAATAGGTAAGTTGAAGCACCGAGCTGCAATGTAAACAACGTTGAGGTAACAAAGAACTGAAAATTAGCTAGGCTGGTTTTTTGTGTTTGTTACAAGTTATGTAACAAGCTTCAACTTTGCTGCAAAACAGTTGTAGACCGTGCCTTACCTGTTCCAATTCTTACCTTTTGAATCATATATATATATATGTATGTATGTATTTATGTATACTCGGGTACTACATAAGCACCTGCTTCGCTAAAAATAGAAGTAAAAATACTACTAAGATTTGACTTCTATTTTTAGCGCATCTACAAATTCCACTCACAAGGATTTGGTCGGCCCGAGGCTATAGTAGAAGACACATGCCCAAGGTATCACGCAGTGGGACTGAACCCGGAACCATGTGGTTGGTAAGCAAGCTACTTACCACACAGCCGTTCCTGCGCCTATGTGCAATGTGAAGGATATTTGACTGCTATTTCTTGTTTGTGTATGTGTAGGTGTATAGGGTAGAAATATTTTAAATAAAAGAGAAATCAATAGAAAGATATGACGGCTAATAATCTGATTGAAAAGCTCACCCACCCTCACCACCGCCACCTCCACCGCCGCCGCCTCCACCTCCACCGCCACCACCTCCACCGCTGCCGCCGCCTCCACCGCCTCCACCGCCGCTGCCTTCACCGCCGCCACCTCCACCACCGCCGCCGCCTCCACCGCCGCCGCCTCCACCGCCACCGTCGCCTCCACCGCCACCGTCGCCTCCACCGCCGCCGCCGCCTCCTCCACCGCCGCCGCCTCCACCGCCTCCTCTTCCACCGCCGCCGCCTCCACCGCCGCCACCGCCTCCACCGCCGCCGCCTCCACCGCCTCCACTGCCGCCATCGCTGCCATCACCGCCATCGCCGTCACCAATTTCCACCACCGTCGCCACCATCTCTGCAACCACTGACATTAATTGCCCCCACCGTTTGTCCGATCACTCCTACTACTACTCGCAAGTCTTGTAATATTTATTATAACAATCAGATAGTAGTAGTAGTAGTAGTAGTAGGAGGAGGTAGTGGTAGTTTTTGGTGAAGAGGAGAATAGAGAAGTGCAGCAGCAGCAGCAAAAGTAGTAGTAGTAGTAGTAGGAGGAGGAGGATGAGGAGGATGAGGAGATTCATCAATAGTAGTAGCAATAGGGAAATATGTTCACTGGACCGTAACATCGTGTAATGCCGTGTATTTAGTATATTCATTTATGGTTTCCGTTACACTTGGTTAAATAAATACAATCACAGAGAAACCAACGCTTCAACCATTGAACCAACGTGAACCAACCAGCCAGAAGCCAGCCGGCCAGCCAGCCAGCCAGCTTACAAACTAACCAACCGACCAACCAACCGACCGACGGACTGACGGACGGACGGACCGACCGACCGACCGACCGACCGACCAACCGACCGACCGAACGACCAATCAATGCTCTTCAAATGTAGGCGGTCTACTATATGCCAACTAATAGGCCCAGGCGTGGCTGTGTGGTAAGATGCTAGCTTCCCAACCACATGGTTCCGGGTTCAGTCCAACTGCGAGACACCTTGAGCTATAGCCTCGGGTCGACAAAAGCCTGTGACTGGATTTGGTAGATGGAAACTGAAAGAAGCCTGTCGTATGTATGTGTTTGTGTGTTTGTGTGTCTGTGTCTGTCCCCCGCCTCCACCAGACAACCGGTGTTGGTGTATTTACGTCCCCGTAACTTAGCGGTTCGGCAAAGAAACTGATAGAATACTACTAGGCATGAAAAATAATGTCCTGCAGACGATTTGTTCGACTAAAACCCTTCAAGGCGGTGCCCCAGCATGGCCACAGACCAACTAAAAACAACTAAAACAACTAAAACAGAAAAGACGAAAGATAATGCAAAGTCGACTTTGCCTTTCATCCTTTCGGGGTCGATGTATAAAGCACCAGTGAAATTCTGGGGTCAATATAATCGACTAGCCACTCCCCTAAAATTTCAGGCCTCGTTATACAGGATGCAACAAAAGTAACGACTTTTTTTATTCAGTAATTTTTATAGTACAAAAATGTATTACGGTAGTTAAAGAAATAAAAAAAAATAGCAATTATTGAAAAATAAATTGCAATAGTTTTAAGAAATTTATTAAGAATTGCTCCATCAAATTAACGTAACTCACTATGATAAAATCTTAATTATCATGTTCAAAACACTCTCCTTCATTTTCAGTACAATGGTGAACCCTACGAGCTTCACTTGTACAGACCTTTTTACACATTTCCACGTTACTTGCAGAAAACGTATCAGAGATTGCTTGTTCTAATTCATGAATTGTTTTCGGTTTGAGGGAATAAACAAAATCTTTCAATACACCCACAAGAAAATATCAGGTGGTGTTAGGTCCTATAATCGTGATGGCCACTCAATTGGTCCACGCTGTCCTGTCCACCTTACCTCAAAATTAAGTATTAACCATTCCTGAACGTTTGACCCATAGCGAGGTGGTGCACCATCCTGTTGAAAGTAGAAAACTATAAAACTGATACAAATAAGAAAGGGTGTTACTTCTGTCGTACCCTGTATATTGGTTTCAAAGTTTCGCATAAGATCCGCATAAGATCCGCAAGATCAAGGGCGGGGCGTCAGTCGACTACAAGACCCCTAAAGAATGAAAGACGAACTCGACGGATTTTAAACTCAAAAGGTGAAAACGGACGAAATACTGCCAAGCGTTTCGCAGACGTTACTACTTGATATCTCTACAGACGACAGTGTGTGATTTGAGGTCAGTTTACTTGATATTGCTAACCGGTTTGTGCGGTCGCACGGACACTCCATGGTTCTCTGGTGATGATTGCTGTGCAATTTATAAGTGCGTAAAGTATTGATAATTTAAACCATGCGAGAATTCGTGACGTTCATTACATTTTCGGAAATACGTAAATCATTTATATCGACGTATATACACACACACTCGTACTCACTCGCACGAGTGCACATACATAAATGTCTATCTATCTATCTATCTATCTATCTATCTATCTATCTATCTATCTATCTATCTATCTATCTACCACTTAAAAAAGGAGGATGAGGATAGAGAGGAAAGTGTTGTCGAATGAAAGTTTCAAAAAAAAAAATGGGTAAATGTGGCAAGAATGGTAAGAATGAAAGACGACACCATTTTAAGCATAGACTTGTAACAAAAAGAGACAAAAAGAGAGAAGGTACTTACTTTCATGTACCTTTAAAAAAAAAAGCCTGAGGTGACCGTGGTCTTTTCCGTAGGCTTTTCTCTCCACGGATAAACCTAATCTGTTCCCCGTTTTTTACATCGACTGTGATACACGATCCACCCACGTTCTTTTTTTCTTCCCGCGATCCCTTTTGATCGAAATTATCCACCCCCCCAAGAAAAGCTCTACTTTGTAATTTGTCCATTTTCTGTATTTAGCCCTGTGTGGCTATAATAAAAAGATATCTATCTATCTATGTGCATATAAACATATATATACACATATATATATGTATATATGAATATATTCACACACATATGTGTGTGTGAGCGTACACGTATATATATATCTAATTAATATACATGTATACGCATATATCTATGTATATGTATGTAAATATGTATATATAAAATTTATACATATTTACTCACACACACACATATATGTATGCGCTTATGTATGTATGTATTATGTATTCGTATATACGAGCAACAGTTATTCTTTTATACTTCCCATTAAAATACACGATTATGCGAAAGTTTTAGCTTTTTCATTTTAGATTCTTCATATTTTCACATTAGTCTTTTACAGTGGATTTGGAACAATAAAATTTCTAAACTCATATTCGACGTTTCCGCATCTTCACAGTTCTGTTTCCAAGAATTGAATAACTTTGATGTCTGTGTTGTTTCCTGTATTCTGTTTCACTTCACGCAGACTTTTTTTTACCCGTTTCTTGTAATCATTTGGTATTTCTATATCAGCAGTTACATGTTGATCCGTTTGTTCTGGTCACATTTTTGACAATTAGGTTCTTCATATTAGTAGCTACGTGTTAACGTTCTGATATGTGCGGTTTTTTTAATGTTTATTTCGGCATCGGTTTGCGATATTTGTATGCTGCCATGATTGATCTTATATTTTTTCCTCTATAAAATTCCACACAAAAACAGGAGATTAACCAACGAGGCTATACTCTAATGCTAATCTAATACCAAAAACAAACACGCAAACAATACTAGAATTAATTACAATTAACATGTGTCTACTGGCATGAAGACCTAATGGTCATTAATACGACCACAACAAACAAATCAATACGTAACTGCTGAGAAAGAAGCTTGGCGGTTAAAAACACTTTTGTGGAAAAGTCTGTATGAATTCAACTAGTAAACAAAAAACTACAAAGACGCCAAGTACATTTCATTCTTGAAAAATGGAACTGTGAACCTATGGAAACGTAGAATATGAATATAGGAATATAGGAAGAGTATGGTTCCAAAGTACCAGTAAATAAAAGCTAATAATAATAAGAAAAAATCTGAACAAAAGTAAAACTTGAAAACAGTCCTGTATTTAATAAAACACGCATAAAATATATGTAGAATGTGTGTGTGTGTGTACACACATATATTCTCTTATACTCTAGGCACACACACACACACACACACACACACACACACACACACAAACACGTACATATCTTTGCCAGTATATACAGTGAAGCTTTATCATAGCTTCGTATATTATCGACTGCTATTTCCAGTAAATATTGGTGCATTGTTGTACCACTACCCTATATATATATATATATATATATATATATATATATATATATATATATATATATAAAGTTGTTGCGGGTGGCGAACATAAAATTTTCATCTTACTTGTGGGAAGAACACCAGATAAATGTCCAACCCAGATGTGGATAATCTAGGACCTAGGTTTCGAACTTCTCCAGATACGTTTGTTAACGTAAACTTGATTAGCTCTCCTCAGCTAGATTTACCAGAACAAAATTTCAAATGTTGCCACATCAATGCCAATATATTCGCTTCAACGCCTGGCTACTAACAGAAGCAAGAATAGTGAAAAAGTTTTCAAAGAACTCAAAATAGTACAATACAAGTATATTGTTTTCCAGTAAAATAAAGCACAATACGGTTAACATATAGATATAAATATAGAATGGTGGTACACACACACACACACACACACACACACACACACACACACACACACACACACACATATATATATATATGTGTATGTATGTATGAACATATACTACACATAGGTATACATGTATATGTATATTGATGTCTAAAAATATGCATATATACACACGCGCATAAAATATGTACATAGATGCACACGCATACATTTGTGGTTGTGGGGATGAGTGTGTGTCCGCTTGTGTGTGGATGTGTAATTCGAAATGAAATTCTGTGGATGTGTAATTCGAAATGAAATTTTGTGGATGTGTAATTCGAAATGAAATTCTGTGGATGTGTAATTCGAAATGAAATTCTGTGGATGTGTAATTCGAAATGAAATTCTGTGGATATTAAACCCGAGCAACTGAC
The DNA here is from genome assembly GCF_046866305.1 of Octopus bimaculoides. NCBI lineage: Eukaryota > Metazoa > Mollusca > Cephalopoda > Octopoda > Octopodidae > Octopus > Octopus bimaculoides. The sequence goes on along the minus strand of NC_142938.1, from coordinate 73,073,728 downwards.
TCATATCCCAAAGAGCTCAATCCTATTTCAGGTGACCTACTGAAGTCAACATTTGTTATAGGCCGTGGCAACAGCTGTATTCGTAGCGTGGCGGGGGGGGGGGGGTTATAGTGTTAGTCTTTATGATACCAATAGCAATAATAATACTAATAATAATAATAATAATAGTAGTAGTAGTAGTAGTAGTAGTAGTAGTAGTAGTAGTAGTAATAGTAGTAGTAGTGGCAGCAGTAGTAGTAGTAGTCTTTCTATTTAATGTCTTTGGTTAGCTAACTCAAGCGTGTGGGTGTGTTTTGTGTGTGTGTGTGTGTGTGTGTGTGTGTGTGTGTATGTGTATGTATGGGTGCTATATATATTACATGCATATACGTATATGTGTGAGTGTGTGGGGGTAAGAAGATTGCTTCCCAACCACATGGGAACTTGCCCAATGGACAACGCAGCGGGACTGAACCCAGAACCATGGGGTTGGGAGGGAAGTAAGCTTCTTTCTACACAGCCACGCCTATATAATATATATATATATATATATATATATATATATATATATATATATATATATACACATACATATATATATTCTCTCTCTCTCTCTCTCTCTCTCTCTTTCACTGTATGTATATATATATATATATATATATATATATATATATATATATATATATATATATATGTATGTATGTTTGCATGTATATAAACAACTATTTCCTAATCTCCATATTCTTTTCTTTTAAATGGATATAAACTGTATGCTTACCTTCACGATCTTAACATATCCTCTAATTAAATCTCTTTCTATCTGTTTGTCTGTCTCTCTTTCTATATATATATATATATGTATGTATGTATGTATGTATGTATGTATGTATGTATGTATGTATGTGTATGTTTATATATAGGTATTTATATATATACGAATATGTATACGTATGTATATATATATATATGTATACAATCATTACAAACAATCAAATAGAGACAATATACTTCCTCTCTCTCTTTCTCCCTCTCTGTATATATGTATGTGTGTGTAGGAGGCGCAATGGCCCAGTGGTTAGGGCAGCGGACTCGCGGCCATAGGATCGCAGTTTCGATTCCCAGACCGGGTGTTGCGAGTGTTTATTGAGCGAAAACACCTAAAGCCCCACGAGGCTCCGGCAGAGGATGGTGGCGAACCCTGATGTACTGTTTCACCACAACTTTCTCTCACTCTTACTTCCTGTTTCTGTTGTGCCTGTAATTCAAAGGGTCAGCCTTGTCACACTGTGTCACGCTGAATATCCCCCAGAACTACGTTAAGGGTACACGTGTCTGTGGAGTGCTCAGCCACTTGCACGTTAATTTCACGAGCAGGCTGTTCCGTTGGTCGGATCACCTGGAACCTTCGACGTTGTAAGCGACGGATTGCCAACACAGATGTATGTGTGTGTGTATGTGTATCTGTGTGTGTGTGTGTGTGTGTGTGTGTGTGTGTGTGTGTGTGTGTGTGTTTGTGCGTGCGTGTGTTTATCCTCCCCCGCCATCGCTTGACAACCGATGTTGGTGTGTGCACGTCTCCGAAACGTAACAGTTCGGCAAAAGCGACCGATAGAATAAGTACTAGGCTTACAAAGAATAAGTCCTGGGGTGGACCTTTCCGACTAAAGGCGGTGCTCCAGCATGGCCGCAATCAAATAACTGAAACAAGTAAAGGAATAAAAGAATAAAACAATATATCGGTTATATATATGACCACTTTTAAGCCATAAAATGCAGTCAAGTGGATTGTAAATGTTGATAGTCAGGTAAATATGTTTTCACCGCCATAGACACCAAATTACTATATTACTTTTCTGGGCTACAAAATACCGATTTTAACAAATAGATATTTTACAAAGGGTCCTCCTTCAAATATAACAAACCCAGAAAGAGAAGTATAAAATGTTTCAATTCACTATTGAGTAGGAGAATAAAAATCCACAGAACATTACTAGAACCGTCCGGTCATTATTAGATATACAACGTCCATTCACCGGAAACGGAAATCCGCTATTGCTGCTTGGACGACATCACTTTGTAGTTCATAGAACACGACCTCAAACACAGAGCCGAAAGTCCTTTATAATTGCAAGTTTGTAATCGCAAAGCCATCAGTACTGACCATTAAATGTATTATATCTTCTTAAAACGTTGTTATTCAGAAATACTATGATATAGACGATTACTCGATGAATACTATCGAACTGAGAGAGACAGCATTTAAGGGCAGATTCGATCAGTTATAAATACTTTTTCAGAGACAGGGATAGAAACAACATCACCTGTTCATCACACTAGGTTTGGAAAATGAGAAACAGTGGAAGTGAAAACGCCTCCGTAGCCTAATGAATGCGCGATACTGCAATCCTGTGCAACGAACAAATTACTTTATGTTTGTTTTGGGAAGTCTGCATTATAACCCAAGAACCACGGTAACTGAAGAGAAGGGATACAATCTTGAAACATTGCTGAAGAATGCAATAATTTTGTTCGAAAATCTTCAGATATAAACAAGTCAGCCTTCATTGGGTGGAGCCTCGAAAAACTATACAGGAGGTACAAACTCAATTACTTACCCTTTACTTCTATCATTTTCGGAGAACACCAAAGCTCAAAATTTGACCTGTACAAATCAATGACAGCCAGGAACTAGTGGCAATTGCATCCACCATGTTGGATATCAGCATTCATTTCTTGATACTCATAAAGGTTAAGGCGGTGAGCTGGCAGAAACATTACCATGCTGGGCGAAATACTTGGCGGTATTTCGTGTGTCTTTTCGTCCTGAGTTCAAATTCCGCCGAGTTCCGAACCCGGAACCATGTGGTTGGGCAGTAAGCGTCTTAGCACACAGCCACGTCTTTGCGTAGGAAAGACGCTGCGTGGCCAAATAAATATCATTACCTACTGGGTTCGATTCCAGGACCAGGCAGAGTTTTGTGTGCTTAGTGAGGCACATAATTTCATGTTGCTATGGTCAAATTACCTCATCCTTTCGGGATAGATAAATTAAGTACCAGTTGCGTACTGGGTCGATCTAATCGACTGCCTTCTCCCCTCCACCAAAATGTTGGGCCTTGTGCCTAGAGTAGAAACGGATAATCATTAAGGTTGCGCATGCGTGAATCCCAGAGTAGCTATGGATTTATCCATCGATTTTACACATGTAAATGCGTTTTAATGCATTTATAGAATACTCCTTCCAGGGTTTCAGTGTAGTTGAGTTTTTGAGCATGTATAATGAATCAACAAATTAGTGTTTTATGCCTAATTAGTGCTTTATGCCTAATCAACAAATTAGTGCTTTATGCAGATGACAGATCTAAGAGGCTGCAGTAAAATGCATTTACATAACCTGATGAGATTAACTAAAAGCATTCCGTCTGTCCGTTCTTATTTTCAAATTCGGTATGTCTAAGAATGTCATTTTATCTTGTTCATCCATTTATTCCTCGAAGGGTCATGGAGGATGAGTCCTCAAGCACGTCTTCCACTGGGTCCTGTCAGAAACAATACGCCATTTGATCCTGCTGAATCCCCAAGCGATGTTATGTCACCACCTTGCTCGGGTCTTACACCTGGGTCACCTGCCGATTGGCTTTGCACGTGAAACTGACCAGCGATTCCTTTCTCAGATATTTTTTTACCACATGTCATTAATATCAAAGTTGCGATCTCTCAAAATCTGAAAATAACTTACCAAATCTGTAATTCTCCTTTCAAGACAGAATAGCATAATTTTGAAGGAGACTTAGCCTCTATTTCTAACAATTCACGTGGCGTTTTGCACATTATTTGTCGGCCCTTACCCTGGGGATGGTAGTTCTTTGTTAAGGTCAACATCGTGGAAGCAACGTTCCGTTATTATTAGCTCAGTCATCCTATGTTTCTGTTGCGAAATTTCACTGCACAGTGAAACACTTGGGCGCCTTGCGGAGCATGCGTGGCGTTTCGGTTTTTTATTTTGTGTCGTTGTCATCAGCATCATCATCGTCGTCGTCGTCATCATCATCATCATTGTCACCGACGTCGTCATCATTATCATCGTCGTCGTCGTCGTCGTCATCGTCATCATCGTCGTCATCGTCATCTTTATCATCACCATCATCACCACTGTCATCATCATCATCATTATTAATATTATTTATAGGTGGCAGTGGCGGTGGCGGAGGAGGCGGCGGCGACGGTGCTAATCGTGGTGACACTTGTAATGGAAGAATGGCTGATTAGATGGATAGATAGCCGAGCCAAGATAGTCCAAAGGTTTGGTTGGGGGGTAAAGAGCCACCGTGGGGGGGGGGAAGGTTAAAATCAATTGGAGCAACAAAACGAGCGTGTCCTTTAGAAATATGGCTAGTTTTGCGACAGCAGTACGTATAAAACGGTGTGGTCAGCTCACAATGGCCTTCTAACCACCCTTAATCAAAGTATTCAGTCGAGCAAATGACTGGAAAATTGTACAATGCCATCGACAGGGAAGAAGAAAGAGAAAAAGTGACCGATCCGGTTGACCGCACATAAGTGCTGGAAAGATTGTAATTCTACAGTGGAGAATCTAATAAAACTTACACTCTTTGGTCATATGATCTGACCAATAATAAACTAGGTCATGTGATCATGTGATCTAACACGCAAATGCCCGCCCCCCCCAACGAAAATGAAACAAAAAAATAATTAGAGAAGAAAAACGAACGAGATGAGATGAGAGTGAAAGTGAAAAGGAGAGAGAGAAAAAGAAAGACAGACAGATAAGTAGATAGATAGATAGAGAGATAGATAGATAGAATGATAGATAGATTGATGGCTGGATAGACAGATAGATGGATAGATGGATTGATTGATTGATTGATAGATAAATAAATAGATAAAAAGAGAGATAGATCGATAAATAGGTAGATGGTCAGAGAGCTAGATAGATAGATAGAGGGATAGATAGATAGAGGGATAGATAGATAGATAGATAGATAGATAGATAGATAGATAGATTTCTTTTATTAGCCACACAGGGCTCAACATAGATAGGACAAATACAATGTAGAGTTTTATCTTTTCGATGAAAATATAGATAGATAGATAGATAGATTGATAGATAGATCGATAGAGAAATAGATAGATAGCTAGATAGATAGATAGATTGATAGATAGATAGAAATGAGGAAGTGAAGACATAAGATTTTGTTTACGAGACTTATTAAATATGAAATATGCTTGGACACTTTTAGGCAAACAGATGAATGTAGACATATTTTTCTAGTTAATTTAGACGTAGATACAAGTACACACGGATATAAAAAGACCACACACACACACACACACACACACACACACACACACACACACACAGATGCACTTACATATATGTGTATACATATACGCACATGTATACTCATAAACACACACGTGTGCTTGTGGTCTCCTAATACATATGAAAGAAACCACAGGCACACGTCTGCGCATGTGTGCGAATGTACATGCTGCTCCTTGCATATATGTGTATATGTGCGTGTGTCGGTGTTACTGGTCTCTTAATATTTATATCAATTTCCTTTGAGGATGCCAGCGTATAGAGCTAAACAGATGAAGCGTCCATCTGCTCAAATGGTCAGCGGTATTCATCTTATTGTACGGATTATCCAAGTCTTCATAACAATAATTCTGAAGTGAGCAACTGTCAGAATCTTTTATCTCGTATTAAAGAGGATACATACATACATACATACATACATGCATGCATACATACATACATGCATACATACATATATAAATGAATACATACATACATACGTACATACATACATACATACAGATATGTGAGAGTATGTATGTACGTATGTATGTATGTATTCATTTATATATGTATGTATGCATGTATGTATGTATGTATGCATGTATGTATGTAAATACAGTTTGAGGGTCTGAAACTTTTTACATCACTAAATTCCTTTCACATATTAAATGCAATTAGTTAACGTACTAATTCATATATATATATATATATATATATATATATATATATATATATATATATATATATATATTTATATGTGTGTGTGTGTGTGTGTGTGTGTGTATACATACATACATACATGCATGCATACATACATACATACATATCTATATATATATATATATATACATATATATATAGATATATATATATACATACATATACATGCATACATACATACATACATACATACATATATATGCATATATGTTTACATGCGTATATGTATGTACATGTATAGCTACATTACACACACACAAACATATATACATATACATTTAAGTGTATATATATATATATATATATATATATATATATATATATATATATATATATATATATATATATATATATAGGTATATGCATAAAATATGCACACACATGTATACATATATATGCATGTATGGAAAAGTATATATCTATATTTATCTATCTATCTATATATATATATACACAAACGTATACATACATACATACATACATACATACATATATATATATATATATATATATATATATATATATATATATATATATATATATATATATATATATATATATATATATATATATATATATATATATATATATATATATATGTATGTATACATATGTATATGTATATATTCATGTTCCACTTCTTTAAATCATTAAATGATATTAATTGATACTCTATTAATGCAATTTATATCCGTAATATACTAAGTTTACAACACTCCTTAACATGCATAAATATACGTCAGGCCTGTGTCTTTAACGATATGTATGTATTCAATATTAATCCGTGCTTAAACATATTACTTCCACTTGAAAGAAATAATATCAGGAGTGTCTGTTACATTCTATTGTGCAATATTTATTACACCTACCGGAAACCATAATGATTTGATGTTCGGATTCTCTTCATGGATATTATATTGATAAACATTCTCATATTCCCTTCTTTCGTTTTAGTTTCACATTAAGCAGGCATCATGTATACATACATATATGCATACATACATATGTGCATTCATGCATAAGTGCGTCCATGTACACATTGTACTCGTACATACATGTACGAACATACATACATACATGGAAGTAGGTATGAATTTGTACATGCCTACTTTCCTAGATATGTGTGCCTGCATATGTAAATATATATTTCACACACACACACACACACACAAATATATATATATATATATATATATGCTTAAAGCTTATGGCGATAACCGTGCAATGAATAAGGAAAATAGTCTAATAACGGGGCATATAAGCCTTCGACAGGAAAAAAAGAAGGCTTTCCTTTGCGCGTGGCCGAGGGCTTATATGCCCCGTTATTACACTATTTTCGTTAGTCATTGCACGGTTATCGCCATAAGCTTATATAAAAATACCTTTAATATTTACAGGATTGTAATATATATATATATATATATATATATATATATATATATATATATATATATATATATATATATAATATATATATATATATATATATATAATATATATATAATATAATATAGGATAAATTCTTTATAAGAATTTATCAAGTAGTCAGCGTGAAAAAACCTCATAATGAAAAAATAACGAAAAATTTCGTAATGAAAAGATTCATCGTTTCTCCATAGATATATTTGAATATATATAAAAAGGGCATTAACTGCGTATTAATACCTCACGCTATCGAGGGACTAAATAAGCAGCGAGCTGGCGGAATCGTTAGCACGCCGGGTAGATAGTTTTTGACTTATTTAGTCCCTCGATATTAATACACAGTTAATGCCCTTTATATATATATATATATTAATAAATTATAGGGTAGCAAACAAATTTTAGAAATTTTATTTACCAATCTCTGCATTTTAAATGAATATATATATATATATATATATATATATATATATATACATACATACATATATATATATATATATATATATATATATATATATATATATATATATATATATATATATATATATATATATATATATATATATATATATATATATATATATATATATATATATATATATATATATATATATATATATATATATATATATATATATATATATATATATATATATATATATATATATATATATATATATATATATATATATATATATATATATATATATATATATATATATAGTGAAGGCGCATGGCTCAATGGTTAGAGCGTGGAGCTTACAGTCGTGAGGTTTGTGAGTTCGATTCCCGGACCGGGCTGTGTGTTGTGTTCTTGAGCACTTTATTTCACGTTGTTCCAGTTCACTCAGCTGTAGAAATGAGTTGCGACGTCACAGGTGCCAAGGTGTATCGGCCCCTTTGCCTTTCGTTTGGATAACATCGGCGGCGTGGAGAGGGGAGGTCGGCGATTTTCTGCCCAGACTCGTACCCCATGGTCATTCGTGACTGAGGGAGTCGAGTTACATATATATATATATGTATATTTATGTGTGTGTGTGTGTGTGTATGTAATCTGGTGATGTCATAAGAATTTTTAAATATTAGAATGTGAAATAATCCGTTGTTGGAAGTGGGGGGATTCGAAGTAGATAAAGCTATGAATGATAGCGTGTAAATATTGGGTTTTAATTTTGACTCAAGACCAGCAATTTCGGGAGAGGGGGTAAGTGGATTACATCGTCCCCAGTACTCGATCGGTACGTATTTCATCGACCCCGAAAGTATGAAATGCAAAGTTAACCTCGGGGGAATTTGAACTCAGACTAAATGCCGCTAAGCTATCTACCCGGCGTGCTAACGATTCCGCCAGCTCGCCGCTTTACAATACGGAAATACATTAAAACACTGACAAAGTTTAGAGAAGCTGTTAAGAGGAAGAGAATAAGAATCTGAAAATGATCCACATTCGCCATGACATTACGCAGTTACACATTTTTTGCAAGAAATCAAGTAAAAGCAAAAAAAAAAAAAAAAAAAAAGGCCAAGAAAAAAATGTCAAAATCGGCAAAACGGGACGCTTATTGTTTTCCTATCCACGCTATAGTCCGGTTCTGGTGCCCTTGACATTAGTGTGTTCGGTCCAATAAAGGACTGTCTACGAGGACAATGATTTGATGGCACAGAGAAGGGCAGAAGCATCGCTTATGTTGCATATTTCGTTGAGAAGTAACTTTGTACAGAGGAAGCGCTGTATTGCCGTCATGTGAAATTTGAACGAAGTGTCAATTAAAAAAAAAGTTATGCTCCGTTGTGCATTCTTTTCGAACAACCATCGAGTATAAAACCTCTATGGGAAATATTTACAATGAAGTGAGACAACTGAACTTAGCAACAAGAACTCCAGAAACTATTTATGAAGTATTCATATTTGATAGTCAACTTCTTTGAAACATTTCGTTTCAATGCACAGATTATAAATTTATTTTAAAGCTAAAATCGTAGTTGCACGTAGCAATACTAAATAGTACCTAAATAGCAAACTCGAACAACTGGGTTTTTTATTATGCAAACACGCGACCAGCTAACACGTATTTTGCAAATACAACCTGTAAGCAGCACGGTCAGTATAAGAAGGGGTTTGCTAATGGTTGGAGTTTGTTTTTTTTACCTATATCTCTATAGTCACACTTTTATTTTTGTTAAGCTCTTTACAATTCTTTACTAGAGGAATGCAGATAAGAACGCCCCAAAAAATTCAAATTGTAAAAACGAGCGATAATATAGATATGTATGCATGTTTGTGTGTCTGTGTTTGTCCCCCCACCGTCGCATGACAACCGTGGTTGGTGTATTTACGTCCTCGTAACCGAGCGGTTCGGCAAAAAAAAAGAGACCGGTAGAATAACTGCTAGGCTTACAAAGATTTTACCATTTATTCTTTCAGGGTCGATAAAATAAGTACCAGTTGAACACTGGGGTCGATGCAACCGACTCGCCACCCTCTTCCAAAATTGCTGGCGTTGTGCCAAAATTTGAAACCATTATTAACATATGGTGTTACTGTGTTACTATGTTAATTTGGTAAAAGAACCAAAATGAAAGTAATGTGACGTTTTCTCCTATTCATGTCCTCCCCCACCCCTTTACCGTTCACATGGATTACAAACGACATTGAGGGAAGTTTCTAGAAACGACATCAAATGTCGTACATTAACACATGACACAAATTATCCAACCAAAAGACAACTGTCTTCACTGTTTAAGTCACATAGTAATTCCTGTAATTGAATCGAACGTTGAGTGTTGCAAACACAAACACACACACACACATACACAGAGGAACACACACACACACACACACACACACACAGAAACACACACACGCACACACACACTGAGAGGAACACACACACATATACATCCATACGCTCACATGCCATTTACATGCAGGCAATTATTCTTCGGCATAGCCAACTACAAACATGCACGCACACAAGCTCGCGCGCACACACTCACACACACACAGACACACACGTGTGCACACCACACAGAGGCACATACATTACACTGATTTCTATACATATTCACACATACACGCACGCAAACACATACACACTCACACAGACACAAACAAACACACATATACACACACATGAACAAAAATACGGACACACATTGCTGCTACACATATGCATGCACATACGCGCGCACACACACACACACGCACACACACACACACACACACACATACACACACGCGATTATAGACACACAAAACGCCAATAAAATATGAAATTCACACACAAACGCATATAAAATAGAAGAGACTTTACATGGTCGACTGAATTCCAAGAAATAGCAGCGAAATTTCCTTAAATCTTCCTCTAACGTCTGCAAAACTCGACACGTTTGATAATGTAACCCTGGTTTGCCTACTGCTCATAGACAAAAATAAAAGATGTGGTCGCATCTGGAATATCTTTGATCACAGGTCTGGATGATCCGGTCTGACCCAGGGCTAAACAGCATCATCATTATCAGCAACATCATTATCATCGTCATTGTCGTGGTCAACGTCGTGGTCAGCGTCGTAAACAACAGCAACAAAAAACAAATTATGACAACAACAGCAATAATAATGATAATGTTAATAATAATAATAATAATAATAATAATAATAATAATGATAATAATAATAATAATAATAATAATAATAATAATAATAATAATAATAATAATAATAATAATAATAATGATGATAATAATAATAATAATAATAATAATAATAATAATAATAATAATAATATATGCATCTCTGATCATGAGCAGAAATAGTTGGGGAACAATTGATTGGAAGTGTTATCATGTACATTGTTTTGTCATGGTATAAAAGATGGGCTACAGTAAATATTCTGCTTAATACCATAGATTTGCTTGTCAGTTGTTTCACCTTAACCAGTTGAGCATGTCCCTTGGTGGCTAACGATATGTGCATCTCTGATCATGAGCAGAAGTAGGCAAAGGGTACCAGGCAAAGGGTACCTGACTTGCCTGCCCGATTGAATGAGGTTGGAAGTGTGATCATCATTACAGACTCGGTCGACAAACGGATCCGTCCCACATGTGACAGCAGCTATTCGACACAACTCCACAAGTCAGCAATGCCCGGACACGGAACGAGGGCGGGCTGCGCGGTTTCGTCACTATGCGTGCACATCGGACAAGCCCGTCTCACAGCACATCCGTGCTTGTAGAGTTTATCTCGAACCAGTAACAACAACAATAATAATAATAATAATAATTCATTCTTTTATTAGCCACAAGGGCTCACATAAAATTACATTAAAAGACATGCAACAACATAAAAGACAAAAACAGGACGATACAATGGGTTTTTGCGTGTACACAATGTAACAAAAAAAAAAAAAATTTAAATTCCCAATAGGGGAAGTGCTTTAAGGTCCTCGCGGAAAACCCCATAAAAACCACGGGCGTCTTTCTTCTTTTTTTCACAGGTGCATGCCCAGAATTGGTCCTTTCACACTGGCCGTTCTTCCAACATTCACCAACCTTTCAACAAACCTTCTAATTTTGGTACATGTTTAGCAATTTTGAGAACGGGGTGGGGAAATTCGAGTACGTCAACCCTGTACTTTATTGTACATTTTTTTCACGAAACTCGAAAGGAAGAAAGGCAAAGGTGGTCTCGGTTGAATTTGAAGTCCGAATGAATGATCGGAAGAAAAGCAATTTGTCCGGCTTGCGAACGATTCTGTCAGTTTGCGGCCTTAAAATTATCAACAATTACAGCAATAACGATGGTTTCAAATTTTGGCACAAGGCCAGCAAGTTTGAGGGGTGAGGGTGGGGTGGGGGTTGGGGGATAAGTTGATTACATCGACTCCAGTTTTCAACTGGTACTTATTTTATCGACCTTGAAAGGACAAAAGGCAAAGCCGATCTCGGCAGAATTTGAACTTAGAACGTAAAGACGGATGGAATGCTTCTAAGCATTCCGCTCGGCGTGCTAACGATTCTGTCAGCTCGCCAGCTTAACAGCAGCAGCAGCGACGACGACAACAACAACAACAACAACAACAACAACACAAAATGAATAAAGGAAACTAAGACATTAGGAATGATATATGTCAGGGATGTATACAAAATGGTGCCCTCTAATGGTCACTTAGAATTCTGGACGCGATAATTCTGGCTCACCTGGTATTAACTCTTCAAACAATTTCCGACAGTGCCTTCCAACGAAACAAGACGCAAATGGTTTTATTGTCCGGAATAAAATAACAACATAATCCCCTTTTTTTTCTTTCCATTTTTCTTTTCTTTTTTTTTTGTATCTGAACAGACAAGGACAAATGGTAAAACCTAACCCTAAACTAAAAGAAGAATAGAAAGAAGGAAATAAAGAAAAAAACAAAGAAGAACATTGATCCAGCATTGGAAATACTCAATCTCAACTAATCTTAAATTAGCTTTTGTATCCGCCATTTTATTTCTTTTCACTTAAGCCAACTCACACCAGAACTTTGAAGGACAAGACAACAGCAACAAAAGCATTAATAATAATAATAATAATAATAATAATAATAATAATAATAATAATAATAATAATAATAATAATAATAATAATAAGAAGAAGAAGAAGAAGAAGAAGAAGAAGAAGAAGAAGAAGAAGCAGAAGAAAGAAAGAAGGAAAGAAAGAAAAGGCTGCTTTGGAGCGGCCATTTTCGTGAATTTGTATATTCGTAGAATGTTTTTTTTTGCTGGTCTTTTATGGCGAATTTGTTAACCAAAAAAAAAAAAAAAGCAAAAAATCTCATAGTTGTTCCTCTTGGTTTTCAATGAATCTTTAACCTCAAAATACGGTAGAATTAGATAGGAAAGAGATAGAAAATGGATGTAAAATAGCTGTTAATGAAATCAAGTGTCTTACTTGAAATCACGGATGTTGATGAATACTCGAAACACACGCCATCAATGCCATAACGCTACACAACAATAAAGTCGCAAACGTGCGTTTGGTGGGAAACTTCATCGTCTATGTATGTATGTATGTAGGTATATATGTATGTATGTATGTATGTATGTATGTATATGTATATATGTATGGTATGTTGGTTTAACTGTGGAAGCATGCACCTAAGTGTGTATCTATTCACAAAAGAGTCTCAAATAGAGAATTTTTCGAATGTCTTACAAATCTTCACTGTGCCACTAATAGATTAGATTTGGAGAATCCGCGTCAGTTTTTTTTTTTGCACTTCTCCGTGAAGCCGAGTATTTCTAGATTTCTGTGAAAGTTTTTTGGTACATAGCCTAAGGCACCTATGATGATAGATACAAATGAGAGTTCATAGTCAGGGTAAAAGGGCCGTAAGTTCTGCATTAATTCGCCATAAATGTTCTCTTTTTTTCTGGACTTTTAAATATAACACATTCACCTCCATGGGGCAGCTGACCTCTAAAACAGTGCACGACTTTTGTTCCCTGTCTCACAAAGCAACATCAGGTCTGCTATGTTTTCACGGAAATGATGTTTTTATTGTGGTGTTCCACCAGTATTAGTTTCACCACAGAACTTATCCGGAAACTTTTAAATACTACGTCGAATGTATGTATGTATATGTATTCTCGTGCATATAGTTGCATATCTAGACATGCTCATATATATTTAAATGATAAACTTCTGGAAAGTTTTACAGTTCCAGTGATGGATTGGATCTGTAGCCTTCGAATTAGCTTTCTTCTTTCTAGTTTTGGGAAGCCTAGTTTCTCAAGATTGGTATTTTGGCAGTGTATTACATGTCTCAGGGCCCCAATAATTACAGGTATGTATGTATATGGTACGTAACACAGAGTGACCTGTCGCATGGTCGAGACGTCGTCGACTGCCAAGTCTGTTTGATAAGGAGGATGGTCTTTGTTGGACACTGTATGACGAAAATCAAAATCCGTCATAAAGCGAAAAAACTCCGCTGAGTCACCGCGGCCATTCAAGAAGTGAAGTGAAAAACTTCAGGAGACATCCTCAGGAGACATTCCCTTGTTCGAAAATATAAGGACTCAGATCGTGTCGTATAGCCAGCTGGAGACGATGTTTCCTGGGGCTAAATTACGGCAACATTCATCCTAAACCAGGACTGCCATGTAATGTTGGCAAACAATCTTTACTCCAAAGTACTGTTGCTGAATATCTCTCGTTGTGAGATTTACAAATAGTAATTTACTAATTTACTGGAGAACTTCATTTCAATAATCTTAAGTAAATTCTATGCAACCAAATAAATTACTCGGAAGTCCTGTCCGCTTGCGGAAGAAAACCTAAAATAATATTGGTTTCAAATTATGGCACAAGGCCAGCAATTTCCAGGAAGGGATGAGTTGATTACATCAAACCAGTGTTCAATCGGTACTTATTTTATCGACCCCGAAAGGGTGAAAAATAAAGTCGACCTCGGTGGAATTTGAACTCAGAACGTAAAGACAGACGAAATACCGCTAAGCATTTTGCCCAGTGTGCTAACGATTCTTTTCTACTCTAGCCACAAGGCCCGAAATTTTTTGGGAGGGGGTCAGTCGATTAGATCGACTCCAGTACGCATCTGGTACTCAATCCATCGACCCTGAATAGCTGAAAGGCAAAGTCGACCTCGACGGAATTTGAACTCAGAACGCAAAGACAGACGAAATACTGTTAAGCATTTCGCCCGGTCTGCTAACGATTCTGTCAACTTGCCACCTTAAAGTCTAAAACAATACGAACCATTAGTCTTTTTCTACATAAATTCTTCACAATGCTCAGAGAACTGCTTACGTTAACACGAACCTAACTACTAGTTTTCATGCGAACAGCGTCTCTGAGTAAACCTTTTGAGTAGTTTATTATATGAAATAAGGAGGAAACTTGATACGTTTAACTAAACTTGACACATTTAACTCCCTACAGGCACGAGCAGACACGTAGACTCTTCTCGGTTTTCCAGCACTTAACCCAGGAATGTCGAGGGTGCGACAGATGGATGGAAAGTGTGTGTGTGTGTGTGTGTGTGTGTGTGTGTGTGTGTGTGTGTAGTGGGATGCTAACCAGTGCTAGGGTAGTATCATTTTCAGCTTAGTAAGCTGAAGTAGGGTAAATGAAGTGCCTTGTTCAAGGGCAGTATGCGCTGCCGACTTCATATCGTTATAGTGTAGCACGGAAAGTATTGCAGTGTTTATCCAGTCTTTGCGCGATTTGGGTTCTTATACCGCCGATTTCAGTCTAGACTTTGATCTTTCAGGATCGATAACGTGCCACTTCATTCGTCTAGCAATTCAATTTTGTCTCTCTTTCTCAGGGTAGAAGTGGTTCTGCTTACACCTGGAGAGCACTAGACTTTGACAGGTGCAAAATACATCAAAACACCGTATGTTACAATACCCTACTGGTCCATCAAAAGTTGAAAACACAAGGACCAGAAGTGGCCATAGGCGCAGGAGTGGCTGTGAGGTAAATAGCTTGCTTACCAACCACATAGTTCCGGGTTCAATCCCATTGCGTTCCACCTTGCGCAAGTGTCTTCTACTATATCCTCGGGCCGACCAAAGCCGTGTGAGTGGATTTGGTAGACGGAAACTGAAAGAAGCCCATCGTACATATATATATATATGTATATGTATATATATATATAAATATATATATATATATGTGTGTGTGTGTGTGTGGTGTGTGTGTGTGTGTGTGTGTGTGTGTGTGTGTGTGTGTCTGTATTTGTCCCTCACCCCATCATCGCTTGACAACCGACGCTGGTGTGTTTACGTCCCCCGTAACCTAGCGGTTCGGCAAAAGTGACCGATAGAATAAGTACTAGGCTTACAAAGAATAAGTCCTGGGGTCGATTTGTTCGACTAAAGGCGGTGCTCCAGCATGGCCGCAGTCAAATGACTTAAAAAAGTAACAGAATACATGCATACATGGTTGTCTACTCCTTAAACAGAGTTTGACCACCTCCTGCACCTACACCTTGGCCCTTTCATGGCGTCTGATGTGGCTTTTTAAACCAGACAACGTATTGAAAAGACACCCACATTGATTGCATATCCGATTTGTACCACTAAAAGCTACAGATAAGTTCTGATCTTTGTGGATCTTAAAATGCCTTTTGAGGCCCCCGTTAGATTTGCAAACCTTCTGACAGATATATACACATACACATACGCACACACGCTTATCGCGTGTAATTAATATTCTTTTCTACTCGAAGCACAAAGCCCGAAATTTTGGGGGAGGAGGCCAGTCGATTAGATCGACCCCAGTACGCAACTGGTACTTAATCCATCGATCCCGAAAGGATGAAAGGCAAAGTCGAGCTCGGCGGAATTTGAACTCAGAAAGTAAAGACAGACGAAATATCGCTAAGTATTTCGCCCGGCGTGCTAACGTTTCTGCCAGCTCACCGCTTGAGAAATTAAGAACAATGTTCTTTTCTACTCTAAGCACAAGACCCGAAATTTTGGGGGAGGGGACCAGCCGATTAGATTGACCCCAGTACGACCCCGAAAAGATGAAAGGCTATGTCCAGCTCGGTGGAATTTGAACTTAGAATGTAAAAACAGGCGAAATACCGCTAAGCATTTCGCCTGGCGTGCTAACATTTCTTATTTCTTTATTGCCCACAAGGGGCTAAACATAGAGGGGACAAACAAGGACAGACAAAGGGACTAAGTCGATTACATCGACTCCAGTGCGTAACTGGTACATAATTTATCGACCTCGAAAGGATGAAAGGCAAAGTCGACCTCGGTGAAATTTGAACTCAGAACATAGCGGCAAACGCAATGCAGCTGAGTATTTCGCCCGGTGCGCTAACGTTTCTGCCAGCTCACCGCCTTCATGTGTAATTCATATTTTAAGCCTCCAAAATTAGAGGATTCCTTATACACGAGGGTTTCTTATACACGTTAACATGCGGTATATACGTATGTATATACTGCAATCATGTGTTTTTTTATGTATATATGTACGTATTAATCTATGTATACAAACGTGTCCGTAATATACAAACCAATTCTAAGATATTTCAATTCTTTAATTCTTTGCTATTCTTTAATACGAACGCACTAATACTAACACCACCCATTGTCTGCAAAATTCATAAATGTCCTTCATTTTCATCCTCGTTCGATTTATTCAACCCACATCCAAAACGCACACACTCACACCCACACACTCACGCTAACAAACACACACACACACACACACACACACACACACACACACACAGACATGAGGAATCAACAAAGACATTCAAAGACATATGCAATATACGTCCTTCTTTGTCTGTTCCTCTTACTATAGCCTTTCGTTGACATTCTTCTTTTGTCTCTAGTCTACTCCAGCTATTGTTTCTACGAAAATCTGCTCCAGCCTGCTTCCTCGAAGTTCTTTTTTTTTTTCCCTCAAAAATCTTGTTCTTGTTTCTGATCTGTCCCTCAGCATTTTCCCATGCACACTACGCATTTACTTGCATGTATACATACATACATACATACATACATACATGCACGCATACGCACGCACGAACGTACACACATACACACACACACACATATATACATATAAATGTGTGTGTATGTGTGTGCGTGTGTGTGCAATAAGTATATATATATATATATATATATATACATACGTATTACACACACATACTCATATATCTACATACATACATACATAAATACATACATACACACACACACACACACATACATATACATATATATATATATATATATATATATATATATATATATATATATATATATATATATATATATATATAAATGTGTGTGTAATAAGTATATATGTGTATACATATATATACATATACTTATTACACACACATACACATATATCAGCATACATACATAGATACATAGACACACACACACACATCTATATATATATGTGTGTGTGTGTGTAAAATATATATATATGTATATATATATATATATATATATATATATATATATACATATATATATGTATATATATATATGTATATATATATATATATATATATATATATATATATATATATATATATATGTATATATATATATATATATATATATATATATATATATATATATATATATATATATATATATATATATATATGTATATATATATATATGTATACATATATACTTATATATCTATATACATACATAGATACTTAGATACACACACACACATACACACACACACACGTACATACGCATATGTATGCTTCTCTTTCTTTTTCTCTCTGTGTGTATATGCATATGCACGCATGCGCGCGTGTGTGTGATTGTATTAGCGTCGCAAAATTCTTCCCACCACTGGGCTTTCACCATCGTTTTTTTTTTTGTTCTTATTTTTCTTCCTGTCTTTTTTCTTCTTTTTTTTTTCCTTTTCCTTCAATCTTGCCTTTGGCCAGCGATGGTTCTTGTTTTGTTCTTTTTATGTATATTTCTTTCTCTCTCTCCCTCTCTCCGTCTCTCTCTCACTCCGATGAGAGCAAAAGAAAAACCGTGACCCGAGAAAAGGGAACAAGAAAGAAAGAAAAAATGCATTCGACACCTCCCTTTAACTACAGCAGCCGCCGGCCCTTGCAAGGCAGCTGCCGCCATTGTCGTCACTCAGTCACTTGCTTCACAAAAATTGCCCTCTGGCATTGCCCAAAAGATCCGCCTACCATCCGTGATACAGAGATCTAAACGACAAGCAAGGAGATATCATTGATTGACAAGTATGTCACTGCCTTCCCTTAAACTATCTGACAATTTGGGAGAAAAATAAAAGAAGTTATTTCCTTCTCGCAAGCGTATTTCAATGTTCAACCGACGTACGTTCTTTTTCTCAATGTGCTTCAAGTCGTTCCTTACTTTTCTAGTCGCCTAAACTAAATGTTTCCGTACGATCCAGCGAGAGAGGGACGATTAAACCTCACTTTAAATCACACCAAACGACTGACTTAAAAAAGAAACAAAAAAAAAATCGAAGGAAAAGAACTATTTGGGATAATGTTGTAATCCTAGACATGCACAAACGATGGGATAGCCATGGCTGGAACGCCTCTCGTCAGAGATGTACACGATCCAATGCTGACCAAGAAAGCGAACAACCAGACTGCCGTTATCATGATCAGTAACAACAACAACAACAACGATGACGTCGGCCACAACAGCAGTAGCAGCAACATGATATCACCAGGCAGAGATTTTCCTTGTTTACAATATTTTCTGCATTGTTTCAGTTTTTAAGCCTACGTACAACCTAATTTTTCTCTTTCTTTCAAACTTTCCATTCGGTCATCATTGTCTTTCGTTGCTTCCCTTTTGCTATGCTGAAACGAGAATGATTCACGTAAATGCCAAGTTGTTATATGCCAAGTTCTCGGTACGGGTGCATCTGGTTGTGTGTGAGTGCATGCTACGCGTGGTCGTGTTTACGAAATAAGAAATACTGAGTTTTAGGATATACAATCGAAATTTACGATATGGGTGGTATCCTGTGACTTTTAGAAATATACAGACAAAAAAACTGTTTTCTCGAAACACATATATGTATATTCTTATCTACTCTAGGCACAAGGCCCAAAATTTTGGGGGACGGGCCAGACGATTAGATCGACCCCAGTACGCAACTGGTACTTAAATTATCGACCCCCGAGAGGATGAAAGGCAAGACCAGAGGATGAGGGGCATACGAAATACTGCTAAGCATTTCGTTCAGCGCGCTAACGTTTCTGCCAGCTCGCCGCTTTACACACACACCTATATGTATATACATTCATCTTATTATCTAACTCTATATATACTTTTCTATTCTAGGTACAAGGCCCGAAATTTTGGGGGAGTGGGTAAGTCGACTAGATCGACCCCAGTACGCAAATGGTACTTAATTTATCGACATCGAAAGGATGATAAGCAAAATTGACCTCGACATAATTTGAACTCAGAACGTAAAGGCAGACGAAATATCGCTAAGCATTTCGCCCTGCGTGCTAACGTTTCTTATTTCTTTATTGCGCACAAGGGGCTAAACATAGAGGGGACAAACAAAGACAGACAAAGGGATTAAGTGGATCACATCGACCCCAGTGCGTAACTGGTACTTAATTTATCGACCCCGAAAGGATGAAAGGCAAAGTCGACCTCGGTGGAATTTGAACTCAAAATGTAAAGACAGACGAAATGCCGTTAAGTATTTTAGCACAGCGTGCTAACGTTAGCGTGTAAATATTAAGTTTTAAAAATTCCACTGGATAGTTTATTTAGCTGCTGTTCCACCGTTAAAAGCAATTTATTTCACGTTCTGTGCAAGTTTATAACTTCTTATCACTTAGACAGCATACAGTTCTTGCTGGTAATATAAAACTTCTTAAATGAATGGAGAAATTTAAAGGATTGCTTTGCTACAATAATAGAACGTTTGACAGGTTAACAGAAAAAATCATTTCGACTCCTAAGTTTCAGCTTTTGACATTCTTTTTTTTTCCAGTGGTCCTATTTTCTTTTTATAACCCAATATTTACACACTAATATTGGTTACAAATTTTGGCACAAGGCCAGCAATTTAGAGTGAAGGAATAAGTTGCTTACTTCGACCTCAGTACTCAACTGGTATTTATTTTTTCGACCCCGAAAAGATGAAAGGCAAAGTCGACTTCGGCAGAATTTAAGCTCAGAATATCAAACCGGATCTTAAGTATTATGTCTGGTGTGCTAACGATTCTAATAGCTCGCTACATGTACGAGATACGTAGGATTGGTTTCAAATTTTGGCACAAGGACAGTAAGATGATTACATTGACCTCAATACTCAACTGGTATTTATTTTATCGACTCAGAAAGCATGAAAGACAAAGTCGACCTCGGTGGCATTTGAAATCAGAACGTAAAGATGTATAACATGCTGCTAAGCATTTCACCTTGCGTTCTCACGATTCTGCCATAGCTTTATCTTCATAGCTTCAACCATTTCGTGTTCCACCGTTAAAAGGAAATTCTTTCACGTTTTCTCGAAGTTTCTAAATGCTTATGGCATAAACAGCCTACAATTCTCGTTGATAAGTGGGAAGCTTCTAAAATGGAAGTAGAAAACCAAACGATTGCTTTGGCACATGTGTAGAAGGTCTGTCGTATTTAGAGAAGATGTAGGTTTGAGACCCGGGGGGCATTCTTCGATATTTTCCATCCGAGAGTTTTCTTTAACTCAACATTCACATGCTGCATGTATGTATGAGCATATATATATATATATATATATATATATATATATATATATATATATATATATATATATATATATATATATATAGTATAGTATAGTAGGTGCAACAATGTACCAATGTTTACTGGAAACAGCAGTCAATAATATACGACGCTATAGTAAAGCTTCACTGTGTATATACTGGCAGAGATGTTTCCGGGCGCGGTGAATATAATTTTTTTTTTATCTTACCTGTAGGAAGAACATTAGAAAAATGTACAACCCAGATTTGGATAATCTAGGGCCTAAATTTCGAACTCGCCAGAAAACGTTTGTTAATGTAAATTTGATTAGTTCTCTTCAGCTAGATTCACCAGACAAAATTTTTATTGTTGCTACATATGTATGTGTGTGTGTGTGTGTGTGTGTGTGTGTGTGTGTGTGTGTGTGTGTGTGTGAGCCTGCGAGCTGCCAGAGCCGTTAGCACGCCGGGTAGCAATGAACAATGTTTAGCGGTATTTCACCCGTCGCTACGTTCTGAGTTCAAATTCCACCGAGGTTGACTTTACCTTTCATCCTTTCGGCGTCGATAAATCGATTACCAGTGAAACACTGGAGTCGATGTAATCGATTGGTCCCCTCCCGCCAAATCTGAGGCCTTGCGCTTCCAGTAGAAAGGACATATATATATATGTATTTATGTGTGTGTGTGTGTGTCTGTGTGTGTGCGTGTGTGCGTGTGTATAAATGTGTGTTTATATATATATATATATATGCATATATATTTTGCCTTTCATCCTTTTGGAGTCGATGAAATAAGTACCAGCTGGGTATCAAGGTCGATTTAATCAACTCGTATAATGATGTATGCATTTGAATGGCGCATCAAATCAGTTCATAGATACACACACACACACAAAAATGTATATATATGAACAAAATGCAAAATAATACGGCAGACAAATTTATCAAAGACTAGAGAAAGAAGGTGGGGGTAGAGAGAAAGAGAGAGAAAGTCTCAGACAGGGGAGAGCGAGAGATAAATTTATATAAATATTTGCAAGCCATAAAATTTGGGAAAAACGAAAACAGAAAATATTTGCAAAATTTTAAATCATTTTTAATCGCAGAAGGAACAATGATCAATAACTAATGATGTCTAACAGTCATAATACTGCATTGTGTTTCTTTTTTTTTTATGCACAACTCTTAATATTTATTGTTGTAAGTGAAACATCAAGAAGAATAACACAACTAATTGTGTTATGTTGTATTTTCTGTCGAATATTGCTTATTGCCTGTTTTTAATGAAATATACTCTTTGTCTCCCTCTCACTTACTTTCTCATCTGTTCTACAAGCATACATACATAAAGATGTGTGCATGTGAATATGTATGTAAATATATACAAATATGTTTGTATCTATCTAGTATATATTTGTATATATAATAATAATGATAATAATAATATAAATAATATATATGTATGTATGTATTTTTGTACATATATATATACTCGTATATATATATATATATATATATATATATATATATATATATATATATATATATATATATATATATTTGGGTACAGGACGTCACGAACTGTGTAAACAATGTGAAGTATAAAAACAAAAGAGTTAAATACGCTC
The DNA here is from genome assembly GCF_046866305.1 of Octopus bimaculoides. NCBI lineage: Eukaryota > Metazoa > Mollusca > Cephalopoda > Octopoda > Octopodidae > Octopus > Octopus bimaculoides. Next base: position 73,050,396 of record NC_142938.1, on the reverse strand, counting down.
GTTCTGGTCTAACGACCCTCCATGTTTGTTTTCGTTCGGTTTCCTTGTATGTCTCCACTGTCCCGTTTTTCTCCCCAACTTCGACCCTCCAGAAATCCAAAATTTTCTTTTGGAATTTATGGGAGCAACTGTCTTCGAAGACTCATATTGTCGTTGAACGCTCGAATCGAGGAGTAGATAGACAGCCGACAACTGATGAAGGGTCATTCTCTGTGTTACTTGACCTGTTTTCCATTTTTTCTCTCGTTGTTTGCGTATTTAACTCGTTTGTTTTCTCACTTCATGTTGTTTACACAGTTGGTTACGTTCTTGCTCATACATGCATATATATATTATTTATATTATCATTTAATTGAACGCCACGCATCCATGTTCAATTCATTTTATATAAATATATATATATATATATATATATATATATATATATATATATATATAAATGCACAGGTATATAAATATGTGTCCACTTCTCAATCTTTCTCTCATTCTATAAGTATCTATCTAATTATTTTTCTCCCCGCCTCTCTCTGTACATATATATATATATATAGTGAGTGTGTGTGTGTGTCTATAGGGTGCCCCATAAATAGCTTTATATAAATACTCATTCATACACACGCACATATATCGTTCACACGCCCACGTCCAGCCTGTTGTCTATTTACCTATCTAACTACCAACCTCCCAATCATTCTGTCTATCTCTCTGTCTGTCAGTCAGTCTGTCTTCCTCCATGTCTGCCTATCCATATGTTTTATTACCTGTCTTTTACCTGCCTGCCTGACTACCTTGAAAACTCTGTCCTCATTTAACAGATTCACTGTCTGTGTAACTGGATGCTTTCACACACACACACACACACACACACACACACACACACACACACACACACACACACACACACACATACACACACACATATAAATAAATATATATACATATATATGTGCATACATATACATATATGCACACACATATATACTTATATGTATATATGTATATATATATATATACACAGTCATACATACATGTATATATACATGCATACACACACACACACACACATATATACTTACTTATATGTATATATATATATATATATATATATATATATATATATACACAGTCATACATACATGTATATATACATGCATACACACACACACACACACACACATATATACTTACTTATATGTATATATATATATATATATATATATACACAGTCATACATACATGTATATATACATGCATACACACACACACACACAGACACACACACACACACACACACATATATATATATATATTTACATATATATGCATATACTTTTATATGCATATACTTATACACAGATACACATAAACACACATATCACTTTTGGCAGGCGGCACACTTCTGTCTCCTCACTCATCTCTACCGATGAGTTGAGCAACCAAATGCTCTCGCACACACACACACTCACACACACACACAGAGTCCTATAATTAACTGCACTGCATAATAAATGCTAAGTATTTATCATATTTGTCAGAATATTACCAGGCTGAGCAATGGAATCCGATTCTCCTCCCTGCCATACACTTGCATACCTTCTTTCCTTTCTTCGCCAATATCTCAATGCTAAGAGCTACCAGTTTTATGATGTTCTTTTGGAGGTCGCTCAAGTTATCAATCAGCGTCGAATACTTGACATTTATAATTTCTTTAAAATTTCCTTTGCCTCAGTGAAAGTATCTAAGGATTTCTATATTTAGAACGAAATCCCTATTTTTAGTATGTACATGGCTCAGAAACAAAAGGGTAGCATCATATATGATTGTAATAAAGTGTTCTCTGCTAAAGGCTACCATAAGTTTGATGGTTGTTGCAGTGGTAAAGGTAGAACAGACAATGGTTTTAAACCATTCTCTAAGAACAGTAACGAACCCTCATCCTGACGGACTTCAGTTTCGGTTCACTGAAGTCCATTCACAAACCTTATTCTATTTTTTTGGAGGTCACCCTAGTTATCTAACAGCACCGATTATCTGACTACCAAAATGGAAATAACCTGAGTATTTTGAAATATCTAAGGATTTCTTTATTTAAGACGAAATTCCTCATTTTAATGTTTATAAGGCACAGAGGGGCTGATAGCAGCGCCAATGTACGTAATAAGATCTTCACTGCTAAAAACTACCAAGAGTCTGGTGATGTTAAATCAGACAGTTGATTAAATCTATCATCCAAGAGCAGCAACGAACTCGCACTTTACCGACGAGTTTCACATATTTTGTGTCCCTTGAAGTTCATCCCAAAACCTTTGTTCGGTGGGAAGCGATCGTTGAAGGTGCCCCAAACCATGTAGTTTTGCAATGAGCTTCAGAGCTATAACAGTCTTATTTGTGCCTATATGAAGAGTAAGCCCCCATTTGAAAACAAGCAATCAATGAAATATGTATACATAAAAGGCAGTTGCATTGGAATAACAGTAAATTTGATATTGTCATTAATATTCGTTTTCTAAAAGAAACGCTTCTTATTTTTTTTATTCTTTGGAAAGGTACGCATATTAACACAATCATTTCTTTATGTCTATTCAAACAGAACAGACGCCGCATACACCGGATGTTTGAAAACTTCGCTTCAGGATTATAAGGTATTTTTCAATCTCATTGAATGGCACCTTGGCCAAATGTTGTATATATATATATATCCTCCGGCTAAGCCTATACCATGTGTGTGAAAATAAGTAGATGGAAACTACATTGATGTCAGATGGATTGTAGCCGTAATTTAAAAAAAAAAGTTCATCCTTGTGTCATTATATCACGCTGATACTGCTTAAGAATTACATTAAGGGTACATGTGTGTGCGCGAAATACTCAGCAACCTACACGCTAATTCACTGAGCAAGTTGATCGAACAACTAAATAGCCATCGTCGAAATCGACGGAGATCCATCCATCGAATAGAAAATATTAGGCGTATAAATTTAACCCCGAGAATTGAGGACAAATTTAAATAGAGATGACTCCTATGCTCCCATAGACCTTCCAGAAATAGCAACCAAATCTCCTTGAAATCATAAGCTGTCCTCTTAGGAATAGAAGAATACTTTGGAGAATGGAACCTTACATAAATTGCTTCTTAAAATATAAACAACAAAAAAATAAACGACAAAGGGGAATAGTGAAGGAATATATTTGGTGAAGCGCTTGCTTGACCATAGACTGGCTGAAATTGTATAAACCCAAACCAGATCATTCCTGATTAACCCGAAGTGTACCAGACATGACCACTCCATCTTATGCCACATTTTTTTTTATGGTTAAATACATTATCCAATGAACCGTTCCCGTCACTTTATTTTTAGACGTCATGGTATAACTTGAAGGAATCCGACTGATATTTCTAGCGGCTTCCTCGTGGATCCGATACCGGTTACTTTGGCATTAACCAAAGAAAGAGAAAGCCAATTCTGATCCCCTACCATCTGGGATTGATATGGAATCTACTAAGAGTTTTTTTCCCCAGGTAGGCTGGATTGATATGGAATCTACTGAGAGTTTTCTTCCCCAGGTAGGCTGATATCAATTTCTAACGAAGTTAAATTGGTGACATGAAAGTTATGTTTCTTACATTAGAACAACAAAGAATAAATCAACAAAGAAAACACGTTGTAGACGTCACCGAAATGTGATAACATATCACGTGACTCCAGCTAGGTGACTCATTCTTTGCACTTGTTTTCAGCGTAGACTCAATTCTATAAAACTGGCTTTAGTGTCACAAGTACAGTTGATGACCTGTTCGACCATCAATCGTTTATATTAACATTAGTACGTATTTGCAAGGACATCCTACCGCTTTATTTGAACGTTTTTTTCGTTAAATTAGAATCTGGTTCAAAAACCTAATTTGTACAAACCAACGACCATGTTCTTTGAACCGAACTGATCACGTTGATGGCTATTAGATTTTACTTCTCTCCTTTCACATACAGCTTTAAGTGATGGTAGAGCTTGCTTAACGCCCTAGATAATTAACTGCATCATTCATCATCGACGCCCACCCCTAAATCTCTAGATCTATTCATCCGCTTCATTTATGATGTTCCAGTAGTCATTGCTAATTTCCTGACATTTGTACCAACAACTCGGCAATTTTAGTCAACTGATTGCTGAAAATGTCCACTCTGGGTTCTAATGCCTACTTTCCTGCCCACCTCTCAAAATTCTTAGTCTTTACTAACAGACTAACACTTCTAACACCTCTGTTCTAGCGTGGCAGAATTTAACATGTAGAACAAGAAATCTATTTTCACTTGAATTATCGTCGATTCCAAGATTTTCGCTCTCTATCTAGTGACTGATATATTTAGTGGTCCATCTTTGAAAATGTCACATATGAAGATGGATAACTTCTCATTAGATAGGGTTGGTACTGGATCCTAAAATTTACTTCAATACTAAATACAATCCATAGTCTTTATAGTCACTCAGAATCTTCGTATCATAATTTACGTGGTTCCGTGAATAACAATTACCATCATGGTATAATATTCTGTCTTCTTTAGGGCGGTGAGCAGGCAGAAACGTTAGCATGCCGGACGAAATGCTTAGCGGTTTGTCCGTTTGTCTGTTCTTGTTTGTCCCCTCTGTGTGTAGCCCCTTGTGGGCAGTAAAGAAACAAGAAACGTTGGCACGCCGGGCTAAGTGCTTAGCAGTATTTCATCTGCCGTTACGTTCTGAGTTCAAATTCCGCCGAGGTAGACTTTGCCTTTCATCCTTTCAGGGTCGATTAAATAAGTACCAGTTACGCATTGGGGTCGATCTAATCGACTCTATCCCTTTGTCTGTCCTTGTTTGTTCCCTCTATATTTAGCTCCCAGTGGGCAATAAAGAAATAAACATTTTGTCGTCTTCAGAAACCATAGACTTTACATAATAAGAATTGAACACTTAGACGAGACAGGTTGTTCTCATCTATGTCCATCTTCATCCAGCATAACACTGAATAAAGGCGTCCCAAAATCACCATCCCATAGACCAATGGTCAAAGATGCTTTATTGTGGCTATTCTATCACAGCCAACTCTGTCTGATTGATTAGATAGATCAATAATCAAACCTGTGTTAACGTAACCATTTCATCATTTCACATAAAGTTCATCGCACGTTTCGTTTCCCAATAATTTTAATTTTTATAGAGAGCAGTGTTATTCATAGGAAACTTGTCTGTTATTTCTAGCAAATCGGAGAACTACGTAGAGGCTTCTCATTGAAGACGAATGATACATACAAGATATACACAGGAGCGTATATTTCGCCGCAAGTAGCCCCGAATCAGGACCCGATATGAGGTTCATATACAGCCAGCTCTGATTGAATAGATCAATTATCAAAATCGTTCCAATGTGACCATCTCGTCATTTCGCATATAGTTCATTGATGTATCGGGACCTCGTGTATGGGATTCATACAATGGACACTATAAATCTCGTCATAACAAAAATTGATTTTGGAACAAAATCGTTAAATGGTTTTTTAATATAAAAAATATAAAAGAAACTGGAAATAATTCTATAGGACACTTTGCGATTGTGTCCTATAGAATTATTTCTTCCCCCCCCCACTCCTCCTGTTCTTTGATAAACTGTTTATTGTTGTTATGTACGAGCTGAATATTAGAACTCTACCGAAACTGCTGATGTCGATCGTTACGATGATGATGACGATGATGATGATGATGATGATGATGATGACGACGATGATGAAGATGATGATGATGATGATGACGATGATGATGATGACGATGATGATGATGACGATGATGATGATGATGATGATGATGATGATGATGATGACGATGATGATGATGACGATGATGATGATGACGACGTCGACGACGATGACGACGTCGACGACGATGACGAAAATAACGCTGCTGCCGACGACGATGATGATAATAATGATGATGATGATGAGGAGGAGGAAGAGGATGAAAATGTGTGGGGGTGGGGGGGTGGGGTGGGGGTACGGCAATGACAGTGATGATCACATAGAAATATCTTAATGCTGTTGCTGTTCTTGCTGTTATTGTTGTTGTTGTTGTTGTTGTTCTCATCGTTATTATCGCTGATGTTCTATATTGTTGTCAGTCCTCTCACAAGGAGTGTCCGTCCAACACACCACCACCACCACCACCACCACCACCACCTCTATCAACAACAAACAACCAAAGTGAAAGACAGTCTCTCTTCCTTTTTCGTCTCTCCTAAAGCTATTCACAACAACAACAACAATAACGACATTATCGATCTGTTCCACAACTGCAACTATCGGCCTTGTTTAGACTCTTAAAGAAGGTTTTGTTTGGCCTATAAAACGAATGTATATCCTCAACACAAGATGGCGGCCACTTGCTTTACGTCTATTGTCACAGTCCAATCACACTAACAATAAACTAACAGCTGGTGCCTCACCAAGTGCGTTTTGTTGGGTTGTTTTTGTTTTTTTCCACTTCATCTGATTCTACTAATATTGTCATTTATTTTTGTATATTCATTTGTTTCCTTTTATTCTGGGTGTAAGATATGGAAGGAAATTTGTTATTGTCTCTGCATAAATGTGTGTGTGTGTGTGTGTGTGTGTGTGTGTGTGTGTGTGTGTGTGTGTGTGTGTATGTGTGAAGGTGTGCATGTATGCCTGTTTGAGTGACAACATAATTTAGATATGAATTTGAATATATGTCCACTGCACCTCATATATATCTGTCTATTTATCTATGTATACACACACACACACACACATATATATATATATATATATATATATATATATATATATATATATATATATATATATATATATATATATATATATGCCATGACAGGCTCCTTATTTCCTTGATGAAGTCATAAGAGCGTCGTCCTGACATACGGCGAGCCTTGGGTAAATTAGGTCCGGCGGATCCCATCACTTTCCTGATATGGTCATAAATACATAGATTCACAAGCCACCCAACCAACCACACACACACAATGCATATGTTACCCGATACGCTGTCCATCCTTAAGACACAGATAAACTATTCTAATCTGTTTCGTTTGAAGATCCGGTAACAATGGCCCCAACATAGTAGGCTACTAGGTCAGAATACGTACATTTAAATATTACAATTAACAATGACATTGAGTACTTTTTGTCTTATTCATTAAAACCGATATTGATTTGGATATATATGCGAACATACATACTGTTCATAGCCACAGCACAACACAAATTTATATATATTAAGGTTACAGTCTGGTGGAATCTCGAGCACATTGGACATTTACGTTCTGATTTCGAATACTACTGATGTCAACGATGGCTTTCAACCTTTAGGGGCCGATATAATTAGGTGCCAGTGAAGTACTGGTGTTGATCTAATCGACTAGCCTCCACCCATTAGAATTGCTGACCTGAAAATCTGTAATAAATCGGCGTCCTGTTCAGGGAAATGTTATGATTTTTGGTCATTTATACGCCTTGGAAACCGGACAATCGATCTTAAGAGTCCTAGAGCTCCGGGAAAAGAAATAATACACACACATATATATACACTTACATAAATATGCACACACACACACACACATGCTTGCATATATGTGTATATATATATATGTAGATAATCATGCTCAACTTTACATGTTAATGTGAATTAATCTATATTAATCCATCAACGGCTCTGTCTTGTTAGCTTCTCCTTTGCACATGCTCAGTCAAACACACACACGTAAGTATCTATCTATCTATCTATCTATCTATCTATCTATCTATCTATCTATCTGTCTGTCTGTCGGTCTATCTATCTATCTATCTATCTATCTATCTATCTATTTATCTATCTATCTACCTATCTATCAACATTTATTCAACCAAATTAATTAGTCATACAACACAAATAGCTGCTTAGTTTTAGTAACGGGTCTCGTGAAGTTCATGAAAAAATACTCAACTTGTTGAAAATCCTTCGTTGTAGGAGAAAGAGGAAAATAACTGAACGCACTATTTGTGATTCCTAAAAAAAAAAAAAAAAAATAGAGAGAAGTTAAAAAAAAAAAAAAGAAATGAAAATTTACTTCGTAAAATTTATTTATATAAGAATTTTGTTTTCAAGCAAGGAAAATATTTCTTGACTTCACCAGCCAAGCAAATTTCGCTCGAGCCTAACTTGGCCAAATGGAAAAAGGTTTTATATATATTTCGTATGTGTATTTCGTGTGCAAGATTCTTGATGTGGATACGTGTGTAGAAAGAAATACAATTAAACCTTGGGAGAGGCATTATGCCGGTAATAAAC
>NC_142938.1:73032065-73034565 GCF_046866305.1 Octopus bimaculoides | reverse complement strand
GTATCACACCAAGTTTGGGGAAGGTTGGTAGATTGGATAAAATGTCGCACGAGATGCCTTGTGGTATTTGCTTCCGTTCTCCCCTAGTCGTGTATGCGTATGGCAAGCATCGTAATATACATACGTATGAAAATAGGCGTATGTCTGTACATGTGTGTGTACGGACGCATATATATACATACATACATACATACATTCATACATACACACACACACATATATATATATATATATATATATATATATATATATATATATATATATATATATATATATATATATATATATATATATATACTCGTGTAGAGCAACTTACAAATCGCTCTCCCCTGGGTACAAATCACGCTGAGACCAACTTTGCCTTTTAGCCTTTCGGGATCGATAAATGAAATACCTCTACAGGTGTGGAATTTCATTTAGGGTAGAATGGCAGAATTACCTCAATGTCGGATAACATAGCTTGTAATTTTCCCTTTTATCTCCACTTACTCTGGGTAAAAACTCCGCTCAGGTCATCTTTCCCTTTCGTCCTTTCGAGGCCAATAAATGAATTACCATAACACGGATGAAACAGATTTCTAGAATTGACAGAACGGCAGAGGTGATAACTGTGCTCTTAGTTCAAATGCAGGAGGTGCAATGGCCCAGTGGTTAGGGCAGTGGACTCGCGGTCATTGGATCGCGGTTTCGATTCCCAGACCGGGCGTTGTGAGTGTTTATTGAGCGAAAACACGTAAAACTCCACGAGGCTCCGGCAGGGGATGGTGGCAAACCCTGCTGTACTCTTTCCCCCCAACTTTCTCTGACTCTTACTTCCTGTTTCTGTTGTGCCTGTAATTCAAAGGGTCAGCCTTGTCACACTGTGTCACGCTGAATATCCCCGAGAACTACGTTATGGGTACACGTGTCTGTGGAGTGCTCAGCCACTTGCACGTTAATTTCACGAGCAGGTTGTTCCGTTGATTAGATCAACTGGAACTCTCAACGTCGTAAGCGACGGAGTGCCAACACACAGTTCAAATGCTGTCGAGGTCTACTTTGCGTTTAATTCTTTCGGAGTCGATACAATAAAGTACCAACTCACGGTGAAAGGAGATTGCAAATTTGCCAGAGTATCGGACTAGATGCCTTTGTGGTGCTTGTTCTAGCAGTTTGTCTTTTTAATTCTAGGATAGGACGGAAGGCCTGATCTATTACACGGTTTAACATCAGCACTTGGTCATTTAGTAAGAGTACAGCTTTAACAGGAATCATTCTCTTGGGAGGTCTCCGGTTTGAGAATTATTCCCTTCTTTCTATTCATCAGTATTAGAGACCCTGAAAAGAATAAAGGGTCTCGAGCGCAACCCTTTATTTGAAAAAAAAAAAATGAATAAAATTCATAACGGCGATAAGAGACTCTACAAATGTAAGTCACATCATGTGAATCAGCAGGAAAGGGCCAAACCAACCAACATAAGTAGTAAGGAAGAAGGGTGGAAGCGGACTGTGGGGTGATGATGGTGGTGTTGGTGGTTCTGATGGTGACGGCGGTAGTGATGTGGTAATGTTTGTAGTGGTGATGATGGTAATGGTGGCGGTGGTGATGGTGATGGTAGTGGTGGTGGTGGTGGTGGTAGTAGTAGTAGTAGTAGTGGTAGCAGCGGCGGCAGCAGTTGCAGGCGCAAGATTAAGAGGAGGGGCTGCTGTCCTTTCGTATTTCCAGCGTGAGAAGCTACAAAACCAGTAATTTACATCTACACCCTCGCCACCACCACCACCACCACCGCCACCACCACCACCACCATCACCATCAACATCATGGTTATTATCATCGTCATCATCATCATCATCACACCAACGACGATTACCACAACAACCTACACCACCATCAATATCATCATATCACAACGACCCCTCCCATCTTTACACCCACTAGCCACACCTCTACCACCACCGCCGCCGCCGCCGCAGCCACCACCACCATCATCATCATCATCATCATCATCATCATCATCTACAACAGCAACAACAACAACAACAATAACAGCAACTGCAGCTACTGCTTTGGTACCGCTCCTGTTCGGCAGAAGACGGTGCGTGACTCTGTCAAAGCTGTCGAGGGTTGAGTGACCCTCGAACTTCGTACAGGGACCTTCATGAAAGGTGTTGGCCTTGGGAGGTATAACCAGATTATTATCATCTCACCCACACGCATCTATATAGATAGATAGATAGATAGAAAGATAGATAGATAGATATACATACAAACAGACAAACAGACAGATAGACATATATATATATATATATATATATATATATATATATATATATATATATATTTGTAAGTATATATATATATATATATATATATATATATATATATATATATATATATATATATATATATACATATACATATATACGACGGGCTTCTTTCAGTTTCCGTCTACCAAATCCACTCACAAATTTGGTCGGCCCGAGGCTATAGTAGAAGACACTTGCCCAAGGTGCCACGCAG
>NC_142938.1:73022065-73027065 GCF_046866305.1 Octopus bimaculoides | reverse complement strand
AACACATCAGCATCGGTTGTCAAGAGATGTTGGGGACAAGCACAGACACACAAACACACACATATATATATACATATACATACATACGACGGGCTTCTTTCAGTTTCCGTCTACCAAATCCACTCACAAGGCTTCGGTCGGCCCGAGGCTATAGTAGAAGACACTTGTCCAAGGTGCCACGCAGTGGGACTGAACCCGGAACCATGTGGTTGGTAAGCAACCTACTTACCACACAGCCACTCCTGTTTTAGTAATAGAAAACAAATAATTACTCCTATACTTACATTATAACATTAAAGCGCAGTAGAATCTTTAAATTGTTGTCTCTTTAAATTATTTAAGCATGTTAACTATAAAAATTAATTTCTAATAAATTAAGAAGTGACAGTTCAATTTTCGTCAAACCAATTCATTTTACCCCTTTGCACGCATATGCAATGGCGACTAAACATATGGAGAGAGCGAGGGGTGGAGAGAGGGGTGGTGGTGGTAGAGAGAAATAGAGAGTGAGTGTACTCGTTTATTCTCTGATCTTTATATTGTTCATCCTACTATTGTTGCAGTTGTTGAAGATGATATTTAAGTCAAATTTCCTCCCTGTTTATTCTTAATGCTGTTGTTATTTTCTGTCTGTTTTATGGAAAATTGTCGGTTTATTTTTGATGAGGTAATAATAACACTCAAAAAGAAAATAAAAAACAAATTTACATCGAGTGGAAATCGAAACTGCATCACCGATTTAAGCTATCAGAAACATTAGCTTTTACTCTATGTACGGTGCTGAACACATAAGAATTTATTGTTATAAATAGCATCGTTAAATCATATAACAATTAAGCTTGAATATATAACGGAAAAATAACGAGAAGAAAGAAAGAAAGAAAGAAAAAAAGAAAAAGAAACAATTAGAGAGAGAAAGAGAGAAGCAAGGGAGATAAAGAAAGAGAGAGAAAGAGAGAGAGAGAAGGGGAGAGAGAAACAGAGATGAGAACAGTGTATTGTAGAAGAAAGAAAGGAAGAGATAAAGCGGATGATTTGCGTATATTAACATATGATATCATAAACATGGATCAATGAGTTATAAGACGAGACTGCAGGCTATTAATTTATAGCTATAAAATACGAGAGCACCATCATCAAATTGTATGAATGAGAAGTGTGTAATTCTGTTTTCCTTTCTTCTCTCAACCAAAACTACTACTACTACTACTACTACTACTACTACTACTACTACTACTACTACTACTACTACTACTACTTACATGTATTCACCAGTGTGCGTGTGTGTATAAATATATATATATATATATATATATATATATATATATATATATATATATATATATATATATATATATAAAGATATATATATATATATATGAATAAAGATATACATATATGTATATATATATATATATATATATATATATATATATATACACACACACACACACACACACACACACACACACACACACACACATATATATATATATATGCATGCATGTATGTATTCATATTTATTTTGTAGCCGTTAAAGAGGATATTTCTGGTAATAAATCCATTTTGTGTTCACATCATTGAAGCTTACGAGAGATGCGTTCATGTAACACAAAGCAATAACTAACCCACAGACCACCTCTTACCTTCTCCTTACCACGCAATCAATCTTTCATTCACACATTTCACTTCCTACAGTTATTGTAAGGTGTACACTTGACCTGGTCAGTGTGGCAGCTGATTTCATTCAGACGAATATAAAAATAGGCAGATTCTCTTTCATATCCTGGCATTTATACCGTTGCCAATCAGGCAGAGCGCGTAGCTTTGGCAGTCGCTGCAATGTTAGTTGCTAAAATTCCATGCAGACGTCAGTTTCCTCAATTAGACGAGATGTCTCGTCGTCTTGTATGGCCTTGTTTTAGCTTGGCTTCTGTCAACTTTGCTTCATTGACGATGGAAGGGCAATGTGTAAACTGTGCTTTATCGGATCTAATCTGTCATCAGTTGGCTACAAACTGAGCTGTCGTACATGTTTGTATATAGATAGAGGCGGAAATATCTCACGCTAATCAAATGAATATCTTCCTCCCGTGGAGTGTCGTAGCAGATGACGATAGGTGCTTGAGGAGCAGTAGAGAGGAAGTTAGTTAGAAAGCGAGGATGGAAAGAAGTGAAGTGTCGTAAACAACGTTCATATAGCGAAATGGTGAGGATGACAACAGAGGATGAGCGAAACAGAAACTTGTGACAATCAAAGGAAAACACTGGCAAATGATTTCCTTATCAACGCATTTTGACTCTCTTCTGGTTTGCAAACCGACATGTCGTCAGCAACGCCTCGGGAGTTTACATGTGTTGCGTAGAGAACCCCCGAGGAAGGGTTGTTAACCTAAATTTATGAATTTGCTTAACACTCTTTGATTCCTCACACGGCTTCTGAAACCGTATATAAATCTGTCTACAACTTGCGCTTATAAATATGCGTATACTGACATATATGGATGGTCCTCCGTCGGTTTCGACGATGAGTTTTCAAATGTATGATGAACTGAATGAATTATTTGCTCTTAATTAGAGCATTCCACAGTCAAGTTTAGCCTTAACGTAATTCTCAGGCAGAACCAACGTGACAGAGTATGTTACAAGACTGTAACTTTTAAATTACATGTGCAATCAATTCGACAGGGGCTTCTTCACAGTTTCCGTCTCCTTAATTTTACACATAAGGCATGGGGTTGACTAAGAATTACAGAAAACGACATAAAGTTCCTCTCCCCTCCCCCGCCCCGCCCCGCCCAATGTGACGCATTGGGATTGAACAAGGGACCTAGTTGTTGCGAAACAAGTTTCTTAACCTCTTGACTATACTGGTTCTCATTTCCAGCAGAGTTCATTGGAACAACGTGAAATGATGCAATTTGCTTAAGAGCGGAATGCAGAATGCGGTCCAAGATTTGGGATCTATTTTAAAACGGGGGCCACAGTATTTTCTTAACCAAACACTTTGAAACTTGGAACACTGGTAGAATGTGTCATATAAAACATCTTTTTCTCTTAGTCTTCTTTAAAAAAAAAAAGAAATCTCTAAGTTATTCCATGTTAAAGTTGTCGTATTTCTGTAATTTCAACCAATCACTGACGTCTATTCAGCTGAATAAGCGTTACTGCTGGGCGGTCATAAAAATGTTATTCCCTGTGACATATTTCATCCGGTTTAATCGTAATTTATACGCATATATTGTTTATATAATAAATTACGCTGTGCGTATCTATGTGTGTAACAATTTTAGAGTTCGGATTCTCGAGTTAGGGTTAGTTTTAGGGTTAGGGTTAGGGTTAGGGTTACGGTTAACAGTCTAGTTAGGGTTTGGGTTAGGAGATTAATACGATATACACCGTTACAGCGCTAACTGTTTTCAACTGAATAGACGTCAGTGATTAGTAGAAATTATCGAAATAAGACAATTTTTTACATGAAATAAATTCGAATACAAAAATATTTTTCTGTTCTATAACACAAAATAGATAAGTATACGAAGTTTGAAAGTCTTTCCGTACCAAAAACACTACGTAAAACATTAATGAAAACTGTGGCCCCCGTTTTAAAATAGATCCAAGATTTGAAATCACGATCTTACGATTGTGAGCTCAGCAGCCTCAACCACTCGGATATCCATCATCACACACACACACACCCTTACACGCACACTCACACATACACGCACTGACACACACACACAACTTCGCACACGCACACATGCACGCACAATGACACACACATTTTGAAATACAGGTACAACAGAAACAGGAAAAAAGAGTGAGAGAAAGTGGTGGTGAAAGAGTACAGCAAGGTTCGCTACCGTCCCCTGCTGGAGCCTCGTGGAGCTTTAGGTGTTTTCACTCAATAAACACTCACAACGCCCGGTCCGGCAGTCGAAACGGCAATCCTACAACCGCGTGTCCGCTGCCCTAACCACTGGGCCATTGCGCCTCCACTCCACTTTTAATGAAACGAATTCAAAACTACAAATATCATTTTGGAGGCACATGGCCCAGCGGTTAGAGCAGCGGGCTCGTAGTCGAGGCATTGCGGGTTCGAATCTCAGACCCATCGATGTGTGTGTTTATGAGCGAAACACCAAAGCTCCGCGCGGCTCCGGCAGAAGATAATGGCGAACTTCTGCTGAGTCTTTCGCCACGACTTTCTCTCACTCTTTCCTCCTGCATCTAGCAGCTCACCTGCGACGGACCGGCGTCCCGTCCAGGTGGGGAACCTATACGCCAATGAAACCAGGGAACCGGTCCTTATGAGACGGGCATGGCTCGGGAAGGAACAAACAACAACGTTATCTACCTTGCTTCTCCGTTCGTCTGTCTGTCTGTCTGTCACACGCTCTCCAATTTTCAAACAATTTATTTGAGAAATGAAATACGAAAACATTGAATGTCCCTTTTTTTTTTTTTTTCAATATATTAATTCTACGTAAGATAGAATAAGCTTCGTGTTTTATTCTTGAAAGACGTTTATTATTATTATTTTTATTTTTTCGAGACGCACCGAAAAAAATTGCCAAGAATATTTCACACACAAATACAAGTATAGAATGTGATGAAAGGAAATAGAGACTTGTAGGAGACATGAAGAATAAAAGGAAAAGTGATTGGAAATAATAGTGAGAGATTAACAAAAATTCTCAGTTTGTAAAACGCTAATTCTGCTGTAAATCTATTTCGATCTATTGGCATGTTGTTCCTGATCCCACCTGACGCTAGTTACTTTTGTGGTGTATAAGCTATTTTTTATTTTTTTATTAAAAAATTTTTTTTTTTTACGTGGAGGCGCAATGGCCCAGTGGTTAGGGCAGCGGACTGACGGTCATGGGATCGCGGTTTCGATTCCCAGACTGGGCGTTGTGAGTGTTTATTGAGCGAAAGCACCTAAAGCTCCACTAGGCTCCGGCAGGGGATGGTGGCGAACCCTGCTGTACTCTTCCACC
>NC_142938.1:73007065-73012065 GCF_046866305.1 Octopus bimaculoides | reverse complement strand
ACAGAATGGGACTTCCTGAAAAATTCCGGGGAATTCCTGGAAATTTCCAAGGATGAGAATTCCTGGAAAGTTCCGAGGATTTCCCGTTTGGCCGTGAACCTCAAGACAAGAAAGAATACAACGGTCGGCCGACTTCAATTTATATTATAGATATATAGATATATATATATATATACATACACACAGACATATACAGGTATACGCACACAGACGTATACAGAATTCCAGACACGGTCAGCAGAACACGTCAATACACAAAGCTCATTCGCACAGTCAAACGGAGAACAAATACTCACAAACACAGAGAAAAACACAAACATGCATATTCAAAACTACAGACCTATACGCATATACAGTGAGACAAGACTTTAAAACTCATACACTGACATAGAAAGAGAGAGGGAGGAGAAAGGCAGGGCGTGTATGTGTGGGAGAGAGGGTGAGAGAGGGGGAAGATTATAGAGAAAGTGCGGAAGACGATCATAGCAGATGACCAATAGAGTGAGTAGTGTAAATCAGGTGACACATGTCTAGGATATTAAGCCAAAATATCCCTAAAGGGGTCTGTTGTGTGTTTGTGTTTGTGTGTGTGTGTGTGTTTGTGTGTGTGTATGTTTGTGTGTGTGTATGTTTGTGTGTGTGTGTGTGTGTGTTTGTGTGTGTGTATGTTTGTGTGTGTGTATGTTTGTGTGTGTGTGTGTGTGTGTTTGTGTGTGTGTATGTTTGTGTGTGTGTGTGCATGCATGACAGAGAGGGTTCGTGTGTGCATGATCTTATGTGTGTGTGAGTGAAAGAGAGTGTGTGTGTGTGTGTGTGTGTGTGTTTGTGCGTGCATGATGTGTGTTTGTTTTTTTCAAAGAAACTTTCAAAACACAAAAAGCCGCAAGTGGACACATTTGCTCATCAATTCCTTCTTTAGAATAATTCCTGTTAGCCTCCTCCATTACTCACCCCCTCTCTCTCTTTCTCTCTCTCACTCTGTATCTTTCACACACACACACACACACACACACACACACACACACACACAAACACATATATATATACATATGTATATTCCTTTTCGTTTTGCTCTCAACCAATCACGTTCTGTCCATCTCACCCTCAGTCCTGTGTTTTTGCTAAACTAAACAGCCACCTACCCACTTGCCCTATCCCTCATCCCTCTTACTTTATTCCCCTACCCCCACCCTAACCCCTCTATCGATTTATCACTATCTCCATCGATCTGTCAGTCCATTCATTGTTGCCTGCTTTTTTTATTATATATATATATATATATATATATATATATATATATATATATATATATATATATAACCCTTTACTATTACAAGTCTCTTCGTATCAATTACCAACCCCCCGACCCTCCTGCATTTCGAACCATAGATCTATCATGCAATACCGTCCCCTCGTTGCATACTGACTCCACCCGCCCTTCTCCATCACATCTCTCTCTCTCTTTCTGTTTCTGTATCTCTCTCTCTCTCTCTCTCTCTCTCTCTCTATATATATATATATATATATATATATATATAGATCATACCCTATGCCTCTCACTCACAAATACACCTCCTACACGCACAACTCCCATACACAGACTTTGTCCATCATCATCATCATCATCATCATCTCTGTCTCTTTCTGTCTGTCTGTCTGTCTCTCTGCCCATCACCTCATCCGGCGATCTATCACACCCAGCCAACCCGCTGTGTGTCTATGTGTTCCTCCATATCCGTCAGCTCCCCTCCCACCACAACCACCACCACCACCACCACCACCACCACCACCACAAATACACATTGCACATCTCTATACATCTCACTTTCTCTCGCTGTATACATTATACATCATTCCGTACGCACATCTTTCCTTGTGATATCCCGTAACCCCCAGCGTTCTACCGCTTCAACAAACCTCCATGCCTACCTCCACATACCCTATGTCACCAATCCATCCATCAAAGGTTTCTATCCATTTCTCGCAGCAGACGATATTTGCCCACTCTCTACCTACGTATCTATGTATCTCTCTTTTCGTCCTTACACTTCTCCTTATATATAAGTACATATTCCTGTATGCGTGCATACATGTCTTCTAAATGTTGCACACACACACGCACAAATATACACACACACACGTTTGTGTGTATGATTATTTATGTATAAGTTGAATAAAGTTTACAGACCTGGGCTATGGTTTCGTTCATTTGGTCCTTCGGTCGACAAGTCACCGGCTTTTGAAGAAAAAAAAAATAACATTCGTACAATATTATTTTTGTACCATGAAGAAAATCAGTCAATCTATCTATCTATCTATTTATCTATCTACCTGCTTTTCCTTCCACGGCTAAACCTAAACGGTCCTCCCCTCTTTTTACCCGAGAACATTACTGTTTGATACACGATCCCCTTTTCCCTTCCTACGATCCCTTTTGATCGACACCACCCCTTTTTTTTTTTTCCTTCCTCCCCCCTCCCAAAAAGAAAAGCTCTACATTGTATTTGTCCCATCTTCGTTGAGCCCTGTGTGGCTAATAAAAGAAATGTATCTATCTATCTATCTATCTGTCTGTCCTGTCTGTCTATCAATCAATCAGTCATTCAATCAGTCTATGTATGTATGTATGTATGTATGCATGTATGTATCTGCCTGTCTGTCTGTCTGTCTTTCATTCTATCTATCTATCTATCTATCTATCTATCTATCTATCTATCTATCCGATTATTCGATAGTCCATCATAGTATTAAGACCAAAGTACTGCTGATGCATCACACATTTATCAATCAAAATAACATTATTTACATTATTTACATTTGACGGATATTTGTCCTCATCTTGTTTATTGTTAACACAACGTTTTGGCTGATATGCCCTCCAGCCCTCATCAGGTGTCTTGGGGAAATTTCGAATCTGGGTTCCATTTCTAAGCTATTTTTCGATGTTATTATTATTATTATTCAGGGCACTGCCCGGAATCGAACTCGGAATCTTGGGGTTACTAGCCCGCGCTCTTAACCACTTCGCCAATGTAAACCAGTGTCTCTTCTGTAATAAAGCCCTCAATAATAAATGGCTATAAATCCAGTATCGCGGTGGACAGTCGCAGTAAATATAGAGCGGTCAGTAAAAATAAAACGGGTTTAGATAATCTCTTTTTGTCCCTTCGGCGATGAATTTGTATAGAAAATGATGCTATTTATGACTGTCCAGTGAATTTAAGTTCAATTTATTGACATGTGTAATGTTGGTCAAGATCTGCTGGTTTAATCCGTAATTCATCGGAGTATGTGTATGAGTCCAGGTATATATGTATATATACATATGTATATGTATGTATACACACACACACACACACACACACACACACACATACACACGTGCACACACACATGCACACATACACACACACACACACACACACACAAAACACACACATACATACATGCATACACACACACACATATATATATACATATATATCTAATTCACACACACACACAAACACACATACACACACACACACATATATATAAATACATGTGTGTGTGTGTGTGTGTGTGTGTATGCATGTGTCCATGCATATATGTATTTATACACACACATTGTTCTTGTATTGTTGATTATTTCTAAATCTTGCTACTTGTAAACATGCTGGCGTATTTCCTCATATATAATGTGTGTGTGTGTGTGTATATATATATATATATATATATATATATATAATACACATGTATATGTGTGTGTGCTTGTTTGTGGTTGGTTTATCAGTCTGTATGTGTGTTTTATATTATTAATGCTACTGCTATAAAAAGAAAACCCGACCTTACTCGACTGTAACATTCATAGATGCTGTATTAGAGAATCAAGTTGTTTACTCAGATCGACAACCATAGTTGCACGGACTGTCCAGAACGAAATCTACAATCCACTGGTTCGGTTAATCAAATCCCAAGACACAATTTCTACCAACCTCGTCCCCACATCGTCCCTGTCAGAATCGCATGTATTCGCCACTACCGAACCTGCAATAATTTCCCGCCTATTACGGTTGTTGAAGCCATCAATCCGTAAATGATTTTGGAAATATCTGGAGTAAATGAAGCAGAATAAATGGCAACATTACTAACCCAGGTGTCCGGTTCCATATCTAATAAAGCATAGCTAATTAATTAGTAACATTTTGTGTTGCGTGCCCGTTTGTGTATTACATTCTCGTATGTGTACGTGTGTGAGAACTACGTTGTGTATGCGAGTTGTCTTATCGAATTTTTAGTTACTGGTCTGTTAAATACGGACCAGTAAGTTAGCAAATAATATCTTAATTAACTATATAGGGATTATATGAGAATTCTGCTCGCAAACCTAGGACAGCGATCGCATCATTCACACAGAAAAATAATAAAAGAAAAACACTTTCATTTGATAGGCAAGACATTGTTTACCACAATTCTACTGCAACTTCAACAATTTCATTTGATCTTTTGATATCTTTTTTATCGTTATTACTGGCAAAACTCCCGGGAGAAGTGTCTGTAAACATATCTTTTATTGGCTCACGGATGGCTGTGTGACTAAGAAGCTCGCTTTCCAGTCAAGTGTCTGCTACTATAGTCCCAAGCAACCAATGATTTGTGGGTGAATTTGGTACTTAGAAACAGCGTGGCACTCCGTCGGTTACGACGACGTGGGTTCCAGTTGATCCGATCAACGGAACAGCCTGGTCGTGAAATTAACGTGCAAGTGGCTCAGCATTCCAGAGACACGTGTACCCTTAACGTAGTTCTCAGGGGAGATTCAGCGTGACACAGAGTATGACAAGGCTGGCCCTTTGAAATATAGGTACAGCAGAAACAGGAAGAAAGAGTGAGGGAAAGTTGTGATGGAAGAATACAGCCGGGTACGTCACCAGCCCCTGCCGGAGCCACGTGGAGCTTTAGGTGTTTTCGCTTAATAAACACTCACAACGCCTTGTCTGGGAATCGAAACCACGATCCTA
>NC_142938.1:72984565-72992065 GCF_046866305.1 Octopus bimaculoides | reverse complement strand
TATGTCACGAAGTCCAATCAATTCAGAAGCACATATGCAGGATATGATCTGAGATGAATTTCGATCCTAATCCTACTGCATCCCATTGGGGAGCCTGACCAGCTTCGCTTACAGGATATCAAAATCAGTAGTTTAACGCAAAAATTCAGCCAAATGCAGAATTAATGTATTTTATTTTCTTCTAATATATCGTTTATCCAAAATTAACAATAACCTTGTATTTCTAAAGATATAATGCTGTTTCTTGTAGGTGATAGGCCGTGCACGAAAATGCTTCGTCACATGTAGTGTATACATATTTCGTTAAATACTCCTATTCAACAATCCTTACTAAACACAACTTCATAAAAACTTCACTCACATACATACCGTCATACACATATGTGAAATACATAGAAACATACATACATACATACACTCACACACACATACATGCATATGGATATATATATATGTATATGTATATGCTATAATATATAAATGCAGTATATATGTTAGGATATATATATATATATATATATATATAGTGTGTGTGTGTGTGTGTGTGTGTGTGTGTGTGTGTGTGTTTGTGTGTGTTAGTGTATGTGTATATGTGTGTGTGTTCGTACATATACATGCATGCATGCATACAAATAGTCATACATGTATGAACAGGAATTTGTATATGTATGCATAAACGTTTCTGCGTGCGCATTCACTTTGTTTGCATATTATACATGCACTTGCGTATATTAAAGAAGAACAAATAGGAAGCATAATTGATATTTGATGCCGTGTAATCTCTTTGAAAAAATAAAGAGAGCGACAGCGAGTTGAAGAAAGAGACAGAGCGAGAGATGGAGAGAGAGAGAGAGAGAGCGAGATATGGAAAGAGAGAGATGGCGGGGAGAGAGGAAAAGAAAGAAAATGTAAAAAGACTTATCACTTTAGTAAAGGCGAAATGTTTTGTCGTTTTCAAATCACAATAGCTGAATAAAGATTAATGGCAATATAAATACATATTGTCTTATACGGTCAAAATACTTTAGTCAAATATACTTAAGTGTCCTTTTTTTTTTTTTTTTTTTTTAAATTTTTTTTTTTACAAAGCTTAAAACTGGATAGAACTCATGATACTTGGGGCAAGAGACCCAGGGGACGAATAATGTATCTGCCAAACCATTGTGGCCTGCTAAATGTATAACAGATAATGGAGCCAAAAAAAAAAAAGTGGTAAAATGCTTTTCAGAATGCAAATATGAATGTAGTCCGGATAAAAAGAAAGCCTAGAAGCATAGAATTATTATTATTATCATTATCATTATTATTATTATTATTATTATTATTATTATTATTATTATTATTATTATTATTATTATTATTATTATTATTATAAGTATTGTTATTATTTTAATATATCTTATTTTAAGAGTGGGAAGCATAAATGGGGCGCTATGTAGCTCAAGCCAATAATATCAATAATAATAATAATAATAATAATAATAATAATAATAATAATAATAATAATAATAATGATAATAATGATAATAATGATATTAAAATTGATGACATTATATCAACATTGACGATGACGTCGATAATGGAGATGGTCAAACGATGTAATGGATCTGACGTATAAACACACAATTTTATTTATTTATTTATTATTATAAGAAAGAAAAAAAAACACAAAAATAAACGATATGTGCTAAATACTAGTTTAATAATAATAATAATAATAATACTAATAATAATAATAATAATAATAATAATAATAATAAATCAAAAATGTGTTACAAATAAATAAATAGAAATAAAGAATTTGGAAAGAGGAATTGCAAAAGACAGAACTAAGCGTAAAATAGATGCAGAAGAAAAAGAAAACACAAAACAGAATCAACAATAAAAACATGAAAATTGAATAAAAAAAAAGGAAAATGAAAAAATAATGAGAAATAAAAAGAAAAAACTCAATAAGGAATAAAGAACCATGGGCATTGTAAAAAAAACAAAAACAAAAAAACATGAACTAATAATAAATGATATGAAAAATAATAATAAAATACTACAAAAATAAAAGACGCAATTTCTGAAACCAGGACAAGAAAAAATAAAAGTAGTCATATGAGCAGCTGGTGAGCGAAGGGGAAAAATATCAGGGAATTTTTTCATCACTGTCCTAGATCTAAAATGTCCTTGGACACAGCTGACCTCTATGGAAAATATGGTGACAGGCACACATCTTTACAAACACTAAATGATGATAATAAAGGTGATGATGATGATGATGATGATGGTGATGATGACGATTATGGTGATAAGGATGACGATTATGTTGACGATGACGATGGTGATGATGATAATGATGACAAAATAATAATGACGTTAATATTGATTTCATACATTTGCCACAGGGGCGATGTATGAAAAGACATTGCGAGAACTGGTTACAATTGTGTGTGTGTGTGTGTGTGTGTGATGTGTATCTGCGTGCGTGGTTCTAAGGGTGGAGAATTACATAGAAATCGAATAAAAAAAAAGAAAACGGAAAGGAAAATGAAAATATTCAGAGCAAACAAAGATATTTTTATTGTCCTCAGAATAATAGTAATAATAAGCTTAACATTTGGCACAAGGCCTGCAATCGGAAGGGAAGGGTAACTTGATTACAATATCACTAGGACTTCCTTGGTAATCTATTTTATCGAGCCCGGAGGAATAAAAGACGAAGTTGACCTCGGTGGGATTTGAGCCCAGCATATAAAGACCAAGAAGAAATATCACTTAGGAATTTCTCCAACGTGCTAACGATTCTAGCAAGACACCGCTTTAAATAATTTCAAATTGTCGCAGAAGGCCAACAATTCTAATGGAGAAGGTGATTTGATACCATCGATCATACTACTAGACTGGTACTTTGTGGTATCGATCTCGGAACGATGAAAGGTAAAGATGACCACGGTGGAATTTTAAACTCTGGGTGTATAGAGCCGGACACTGTTACGATTCCGCCAGAGCTGCAGCAAATATTCTACGCAATACCACAGATTTGCTTGTCAGTTATTTGACCGTAATCAGTTGATCATGTCTTTTAGTGGCTGACGATATGTGCATGTCTGATCACGAGCAGAAGTAGTGGGGGAGCGTCATAGCTATGTGTTGAGAGGAATAATTTGGGGTTTGAATAATTCACGTTTGAAAACATGGGTGTTTTGTTCAACATCCTTAAGCAACTCTTATTCAGGGACCTTTTGAGCGGGATGGGCTTACACGACCTGAAGAAAATTCTAACTGGGCCCCACCTGCGAGGTCATGCACTGTTTATCTTGATATGAGATCACCATGTCACGCACATTTGGTTGTGATGCATGTGCCTGGTGTACCCTTATCAGATGTGTAGTCATCATGGATATATTGGGCTTCGTATATTTTGCTCCAGTGTCACTCTGATGGCATGCGCTGCTCACTCACTCAATAATAATAATAATAATAATAGTACATGGAACAAATAGGGGTTGCAATAAGGGTGGAGCACTTGCAGAAAACAGCACTGCTTGGAACCGCTCGAATACTCCAGAAGGTGCTCGAAAAAAAAGATGTGTTACCTTAGTTCACTGGTAGTGATCAGCTGACACTGTAGTACGTCTCCAGCGTTAAAAGCTATGCAAAGGCAATAAATAATAATAATAATAATAAACATATGGTATTGATGATTGAACAGTGAAAATCAAAGTCAGGAGACAATATTTCCGAATGGTAAGGTGAGTAGCAAATATTATAAATACAAATACAAAATGCTAAATATTATTGATACACATTGTTATAAATGCAAGCATAATGCTAAACTCAAAAGTCGTATCTGTCAGCATGTATAGCGCCGGAATCACCAAACGGACAAAAGAAAACCTTCAGAACGTGGAGAAAATAAGCAAGGAAATTGCTAAATATCTACAGGATCTGACACTGACAAGCGAATGTTAAGAGATTGTATTTTAATAGAAAGGATGTTAGAAGATGATTGATAATTCGAAAATCCTGTGTGGACGTATGAGACAGTTTAAGGGAATACGTTGCTAACGGTCAGGAGACGCCTTTGATAGCAGTAAAAAGACAAGATGTATTAGCTAAAGGAAGAGAATAATGTGAATTTTTCATATCTAGAAAGCAACGATACGGACAGAAATGTTTACACGGAAAGTTTTTTTCAAAGTACTGAACGGAATCGAGATCCGAAGCCATTCCAGTGGATAAGGAAGGGAGTTTTAAGGAAAGAGACAGAAGACTAAATTCCAGCTGCTCAAGATCAAGCAATCAAAAGCATTTACATCAAGAAAATATATAGATAAAGAAGCCATCTTGGTTGAATGTTGATAGTCAAATAGGCGTTTAACCATCAATAAGAAAAGAAAATATTATAGGTGAAGGAAACGAAAAAGTATAGTTTTCGGAGCTGGAAAGCCACCATACACAGAGTAAAGTTAACACCGAAAGATTTTCCTTCATCTATTATTTTGTTTTCAATCCCACTGCGCGGCACCTTGGGTAAGTGTCTTCTACTATAGCCTCGGGCCGACCAAATCCTTGTGAGTGGATTTGGTAGACGGAAACTGAAAGAAGCCCGTCGTATATATGTGTATGTATATATATATATATATATATATATATATATATATATATATATATATATATATATATATATATATATATATATATATGTGTGTGTGTGTGTGTGTGTGTGTGTGTGTGTGTGTGTGTGTGTGTTTGTGTGTGTGTGTTTGTCCCCCAACATCGCTTGACAACCGATGCTGGTTTGTTTACGTCCCCGTAACTTAGCGGTTTGGCAAAAAGAGAGCGATAGAATAAGTACTAGGCTTACAAAGAATAAGTCCTGGGCATCGATTTGCTCGACTAAAGGCGGTGCTCCAGCATGGCCGCAGTCAAATGACTGAAACAAGTAAAAGAGTAAAAGAGTAAAGAGTAAGTATTGAAGGGTATCGAGATCGGAAGCAATTCAAAAACTGAAGAAGAGAATGTTAAAGGAAGAGAAAGAAGGCTTAAAACAAGTTGCGCAAGATCAACAGGAAGGATGTAGATGAGGCAGACATCTTGTTTGAATGTAGAACGTATTGGAGAAGAGAACATATGGTTATGAATGTAGTCTCTGGGTAAAACAATTGCTCAGAGGGTTCATATGAACTGGAAACAAGACAATACTGCTTCAATCATACATTAGCAAATCTGTATAAAATATAGATTTGAACTTATGGAAAATTGTATAGCAATATAACAGAGCGCAACCTTGAAAATGACCATATAGAGTTACTATGGGATACAAAACTTCATATAGAATACTTGCGTCCAAATATTGTTGTATTCAATACAGAAGAAACAGTCTGATGCATAATCGATGTTGCTTGCCTTCTTGGCGGAAGACTAGAAGTGAAGAATATGGGAAAACCGAAACATTACAGAACCTAAAATACGAATTTCAAAGAATGTCGATTTGCCTTAAATTTCTCATCATTCCGACTGTAATAGGAAACTTACGAACTGTTGCAAAACTCTTTTAATAAATCCAACTGACAACATAATCTCTACTTCCATCCTCATTTTCTTTGCCGGTTGGATATTAATAATTGTTTCTAACTTGACCACATGACCAGAAATTTGGGTGTAAAAGCAATCGATTAATCCTTGATCTGTTCTTTGTACCTTTTATATCCTTGGTTGCGGATGGATGATTTTAACGAAGTGGGGGTAAAGCAGTGTATTTCACACACGTAACTTTCGACTACCAACACGCGAGATTTCAACGCCTTCTTCTCGTCTCGACGAGACACGTTAGTCTTTATAAGAGTTCACCTCGATGAGTTCACCTCTTAAGCACACAGGGTTGTTAATATCTATCACCACAACAGCATCACATGTGATTGTTGGCACTCCGTCGCTTACGACGTCGAGGGTTCCAGTTGATCCGATCAACGGAACAGCCTGCTCGTGAAATTAACGTGCAAGTGGCTGAGCACTCCACAGACACGTGTACCCTTAACGTAGTTCTCGGGGATATTCAGCGTGACACAGTGTGACAAGGCTGACCCTTTGAATTACGGACACAACAGAAACAGGAAGAAAGAGTGAGAGAAAGTTGTGGTGAAAGAGTACAGTAGGGTTCGCCACCAGCCCCTGTCGGAGCCTCGTGGAGCTTTTAGGTGTTTTCGCTCAATAAACACTCCTAACGCCCGGTCTGGGAATCGAAACCGCGATCCTATTACCGCGAGTCCGCTGCCCTAACCACTGGGCCATTTCGCCTCTACTTCACATGTGATAGACAGGACATATTTCCCTGGTGTCCATGTATCGTATATGATACACATTCCCAAAGTCTTTTCAAACACAAGTGGAATTTTGGTCTTATGGAAGAAAAGCCTTAAACAATTCAGAACTTATGAAAAATAAAAACTAAACTAAAGTCTGAAAAGAAGCATGGAAGTTCAGGACAAGCTTAAGAATATAATTTGGACATGCAAAATATTAAGAGAACCCAGCTGCTTAACTATACGGCATTTTACCGATTTCAGAAGGATGAAGGGCGAAGTTGGACACCTCGAGATTTTAAATTTGAAATCTAAGGAGTTGGAAGAAATATTATTAGTTATTCTTTCCGGAGTTCTAAGAATTTTAACAATCTATCGCGTGAATGTTAATATTAATAAACCTTTCTAATTTAGGCACAAATTTTGGAGGAGGGGGCCAGACGACTCAAGTAAGCAACTGGTACTTAATTTATCGAGCCCAAAAAATTTTAGGCAAAATCGATCTCGGCAGAATTTGAACTCAGAAAATATCTACAGACGAAATACTGCTAAGCACTTCGCTCGGCGTGCTAACGGTTCTGCCAGCTCGCCGCCTTGGTAAAGGCTGTAGGTAATATAACGAGAAGGGTAACCACAGAATTAGTTGTGAAAGTCATAGCAACAAAAACGACAGGAAGTGTATTGCCTAAACAATGGCTATAATGGCATGATGGACAACACAGCCATATACATGACGATAACAGTAGGAGTAACCATAGCTACAAAAAAAAAAGAAGAAAAAACCTCCGGTGATATCTAAATAAAAATTGTAAAAATACAAAGGAAAAGCTCTCAAAAAATATAGTAATGTTCATGGCTGATATAACGACATGACTCTAGACGTTTTATTGACCTGCTACAAATAGCAGCAAGTCTCACTCTGATCACACGTTGCCGTCTTAGAGTGATGTAGTTCAGGGTGCTCCGTAGCGCCGAATCGGATGACCTCTCCGAAGTTGGAATGTGTTTGATCATTAGAGAGCGGGATTAGCAATGACCAAGGGCTAAACAACAACAACAACAACAACAACAACAACAAAAACAACAACGACGACAATAATAGCAGCAGCAGCAGCGGTGGGAACAATAAAGTGAATAACAACAACAACAACATCAATAGGATCAAACATATTGACTGCAACATCAACATCAATAAAAGAGATCGGGT